>NW_018128889.1:3826-6318 GCF_001952655.1 Monopterus albus
TCCTCCTCTCTCTGGCTGTCTCAGACTTTCTCTTGGGCCTCCTGGTGATGCCGGGAGAAATCCTCCGAAAAACTGCCTGCTGGTTTCTTGGTGATGTGATGTGTTCACTATATCAATTTTTAGCCTCTGTCACTATCTCTGCTTCAATAGGAGACATGGTTCTCATATCAGCTGAACGCTACGTTGCTATCTGTGACCCTCTACATTACCCCACCAGAGTCACTGTGCCAAAAGTCAAATTTTTTGTCTTCCTGTGTTGGCTCTGCTCTCTTTTCTACGGGTGTCTCCTTTCAAAGGATGACATGACTGCCCCAGGCAGATATAACTCCTGCTATGGAGAATGTTTTATTGTTATTGATTATATTGTAGGTGTTGCTGACATTATTATTAGTTTTATTGTCCCCATTACTGCTATCATAGTTCTGTATATGAGAGTGTTTGTGGTGGCTGTGTCTCAGGCCCGTGCCATGCGCTCTCACATCACAACTGTCACACTGCACCGTTCAGTGACCGTAACGACAAAGAAGTCTGAGCTGAAAGCAGCCAGGACTCTGGGTGTTCTTGTACTTTTGTTTCTACTGTGTTTCTGCCCATATTACTGTGTTGCTCTTACAGGGGACACGGCCCTCAATGGTTCATCTTTATCTTATGTGATCTTTCTGTTCTACCTTAACTCCTGTCTAAACCCTGTGATCTATGCCTTGTTTTATCCCTGGTTTAGAAAATCAGTTAAACTCATTGTCACTCTTCAGATTCTGCAGCCTGGCTCCTGTGAGGCCAACGTACAGTAAAGACACTGTGCGTGACTGAGATGAAACTTCACAAATCCAATAAGATAAATGTGTACCACTGCATGAAAAAAGGTATATCTGTACTAGGAAACTCCCGTATACACCACTGATTTTTGGAAGTATCTACAAGTACCAAATGACTGTATACATCAAATTCCACCAAGCTAGGATACTTCCAGAAAGATACCAATTCGGATCTATCTTGCTGAGGTATACTCCCATGGTACAGCCATTTGTTGCCATGGCAAGTAATCCCCTCAAGAAATTTGTCAGGAGACATTCACAGCTCAAGGACCATTTGCATTTTACACCTTTGCACAACTCTGCTGTCCTCATTGGTCCTTTATCTCAACATTGATTGGTTGTTTTAAAAAACACTTCAGAAACCCTGACATCTATTGGGACATTACCCAGTCACTTTCTTGTTGATATTATTTGATTGGTCACTTTTTATTTAGCCCAACCCAAGACCTAATTGCTTAGTGACTTGGTTATTGGGCAGGTATTTACACCCCTCCACTGTAACATACAACCCCCCATACCCGACATATTTATGTGGGTTGTTATCTGAATTATGGAGGCGCCTTACAGCTTCCTGTAATGTTTGTTAGGTATTTTTTTAGTCAGATAGATATTGGTTAGATACTTGTTGTATTAGAAATGTTTAGAGGAGACAGGATGTCTAGTTTAAACGCTTAGTCATTGTCATGAGATTTTAGCAGGGTGTACGTGGGCAAGGATAACTAGATAGAAAAGTTTGATTGTCAGCAGGCAGGATGATTATTATTATTATTATGATATGTTTACCCGTAATCTTAATCATAATATCGTCCTAGGCAATGTCCGGACATGTCCCTGAATGTCCTGTATGTTCTTAGATACACACCACTTAATCAACACTCACACACATTGATTTCCTCCATGTTTTGACTACTGCTATGGTCAGCTGTAAAGCTGGCCTGATTATGAGGTGAACTTATTCTGTGTGGAAAGAGAGTAGTGTCAATAATTACATGTAAAATGATTACATAAAACCTCATACATAGCATGTAAAAAAAACAACAAAAAAAAACAGTATTCTTACCCAGTTTGTGGATCATATTTATGTGGGTTGTTATCCAAATTATGGAGGCGCCTTACAGCTTCCTGTAACGTTGAATTAAAAATGCTTTAATACATACACACATACATGCATAGGAAACAAAGAATTTTCAAACAACATTGTATAATTTGGACGTGGCAAACTGTTAAATAAGCTACAACACCTACAACAATGCAAGGAACAAAAGTATAGTTATGTAGCCAAGTGCTAACTTAGGCTAACTTGGCGAGGTATAATTTACTACTATATTGTCGGCTAACAAAGCTCAACTTACCGCGATGCCCACGTTATGCGGCCTCTTGACTCTTTTATGCACATGGCTTGACTCTTCCTGCGGTCTTTGCTCATCAAACTTGCGCTCAAGCGCATCAAGACGCTGGATAGCCTCTCGAGAAGAGCCGTGCATGCAGCTTGCTTTGCCATTGTTCAGTACAAGAAACATATACTTCAAATTACAGATTAGAATTTTTTTGTGTAACAAACCTGTTTCATACTTGATGGCTAGTTGAGGGATGATTTACTCTTTCTTCAAAAACATCATTATCCAATTCAGTCCCTGAACTGTCAAAGTAAAAGACTTTCACGCCTTCTGTTACAGC
>NW_018128890.1:0-4551 GCF_001952655.1 Monopterus albus
GTTATCTGTTCCTCTTTAAGGCACAAGTCTGACTCTTCTGCTGCTTGATCTGCTTTGAGCTCTTTTATTTAACTCCACCTCTCAGCAGTGTGTCGTTTTGCAGGAAATGCTGATGTCACAAGTTGTTCATTGTTCATATCCCTACTGATGAAAGTTTAAGTTTACTCTATCTGAAATGAAACCAAAAGCTTATTAGAAATACACTGTTCTCTTATTCTACTCTCTACCATATACTAATCTAAGAGCAAATAATGGAGGAATTAAAAGGCTTAAGCTTTATAGACATTACAGGTTAAAAGCAGCAAACAAATAAAGTAGAAAAATAACAGCAGACAGAGATGCTTACTGATATATACTCTGATTTTGAGTATATCTATACTATAAAACCTTTATTTAAGAAGAGATTTTGTTTTGACTTTGCCAATGTGTCACTAACCCCTCATGTGCTCGTCACACTCCTTTTGTCGGATCCGCTCTGTGCGCCCTGCCTCTCTTTCTTTTCCGCTCTCTTGCTTTTCTCTTTTTTGGGGGGGATCCGCGTCTCAGCTGTGCCGCCTTGGTCATTAGTGACTCGTGGTTTGGATCGCACAGCTGAGACGCGTTAGTTAATTAGTTCTTTTCTTATTTAAACCTCTGGCAGACGCTCCGTCGCCACCGGAGCATTATGAAGAGTTAACTATACTAATGACATGAGTTTTTGTTATATGTACGTTTACCTTCACACTGACAGTTTCTGTGCGATTGATTGTTCTCGTACTGTGGGTTTTGCCACAAGGTATGTAAGTTATGCAACGCTGACAGTTCCTGTGCGATGCCAATATACATACGTGGTGTTCTTTTTGTTTGTGGCTGCTGTACGGTGATCTTCCCAGCCGTGGGTACCTGACAGCTAGCGCTACACCTGCCATACCTGGAGTTCTTTGTTTTTTGCTACTCATCTTCAGCTGAGATGTCTCTGCAGCCAGCCTCCATTGCATCCAGAAGGGACATTTGATCATGTGGTCGATGATCATAGACTTTCCACCTCCACGCAGACAGAAATTCTTCAATGGTGTTAAGGAATGGAGAGTATGGAGGAAGGAAAAAGTGAAATCATTCTTGGATGGGCTGCAAACCAATTTGTGACTGCTTGTGAATGGCGGGATGCTAACTTGTAATAACAAATATTGTCATGCTTCCTCCCACTTGTTCCCTTTCTGCTTCTGGCACCAGTTGTTGATGAAGGTCATCTAAAAACAAAAGAAGGTGCTCTGTGTTGTAGGGTTCCTATGTGGCTTTTCTGCAGGACCAAACCAGCACTTGAGATTGCAGCGCACATTGTGTTATTTGCTCCTTTCTGACCTGGCACATCAGTGGTGGCCCTTTTCCCAATTGCGTTTCTTCCTCTTCCACAAGTTTTGGCCAGGTTAAATCCTGCCTCATCTACATAAATAAATTCATGTGGTGTCTGATTAGCCTCTGACTCCATAACTCTGAAAGAAATATGTAAAAAAAAAAAGCTTTTCACTATGTGGGTATGGATGAATCTCTTAGATTTGATATAGTAGGTACCTGGACATACTGTTGTCAGAGTTCCATGACCCGCTCGCTGTTTCTTTCAAAGGGAACTGTGTACAGCTGTTTCTTCAGAGTTCGAGCAATGATGTCAGGCTGATGCTGTCCACATTCTGGAATACCAGGTTGTCCTGTACAATTCTGTCCTGAATTTCTGAGTTTTATAGCATTGTCAGCAATTACCCATCTTACAATGGCCTGCTCTTGGTTTTCATTTAGCAGCTTTCTTCTTCCCCCAGAGTAAGGACATCGCTGTGTCCTTTACATACGTAAATGAACAAATGCATTGCGTATTTGTAGATGTTGGTAGTCAGCAGTTACTGTGGTACATTACAGACCTGTGGCCATTACCGACCTGATGGAGGACATTACAAGTGCTATGGATGAGAAGAAATACACGATGGGGACATTTATTGACCTAAAAAAAGCATTGGACACAATCAATCATGAATTATTAATGGACAAGTTAGAAAAATATGGGATCAGAGGAGTGGTTCTGAAATGGCTTAAAAGTTATTTGACACAGAGGCGGCAATTTGTGAGGTTGGGTGAATACCAATCGAGTGAGCTGGATATTGTATGTGTAGTGCCTCAGGGTTTTGTTTTGGGACCTGGATCACCTTGTCCTTTCCCTTGTCCAAATGTTCCTCCTCGTCTAATTCCGCTCCCTTGTCCAGACATTTTCTGCCTCTGTGTTTTTCTGTATTGTTTTGAACAAGCCCGGTCTAGAGAGTGCATGGTTTTTTTTGTTTTGTTTTGTTTTTTTTTGTTTTTTTTTTAAATTGTGCTTGGACATGCATGGAAAGATGTGGGATTAATCAGTGTCAAATTGGAACCAGCTGTTTTCCAATTAGAACAATAATTCTTATCAGCTGTTTGAGCTGTTGTGGCAAAAGTAGAGGCTTTACATTATATTTAAAGTTTGGGTCATTAGGTCTTCAATTCTGTCATGTGTTTAAGCATTTGTTAGATATTTGAAAGATCCATTATTTTGTTATGGGGTAAGCTTGTGTGAAAAGAAAATGTAAGCATTTTAGAAACGTGTGCATTGACTAAATTTTGTGTGAAAACGACATTAATGGTATGGTCACAACAGACAGATGTGAATACAGAATGGACAAATGAATGTTAGCAACTGCAAAAAACTGTAATCACTTTAACGTTGCAGCTGGGGAAGATGGAGCCAATACGCTCATTGTCTCATCTGGTAAGCAGACGAGAGCAGGAAGTGGCAGCAGGGGGAAATGACAAAACACACCGTTTAGGGCCTTTTCACCAGCCTTCAGCCAACAGGCTCATTGTCTCATCCAGTAAACGAGAGCAAGAAGTGGCAGTAAGGGGAAATGACAAAAAAAAAAAAAAAACACACAAGATGCACTGTTTAGGAGCTTTACACCAGCCTTCAGTCTGTACATGCAGTCACAGAAGCACCTGGTAGATCTGATCCTGATTTAATAAAATGTTTTTTTAAATGACATTCTTCTATATGGCAAGGAGACTGACATGCTGATCCATGTTGATCTCTATAATGAAAATGCATTTGGGCCATATTTCTCATATAAAGCAGTCATATCAGTTTGCTGTATTTGAACTGACCAGGCTTGATTTGATATGAAACTGTGTAAAATACATTAATGGTGACTGTTGATTTGTCAGATATTTAGCCTGCTACTGCTTCACCTCTGTACAGATGTCACTGAAAGAATGTTCCTTAAACTTGTGGTGAACTCTGTCCACATATAATATATGAACTGTCAGCTCAGCAAAAGATAATATAAACTATCCTTGGAAGAGTATGCACTCCCTGATTCCGCGTACCATCTGGTACCATCTCAGGATGAAGACTTCTTTCAGTGTGGGTGTATGTGTATGTATGTAATCAGAACAGATGCTCTTTATCTAATCCTCCCTGAAACTTGTATGAGACCCATGTAAATATATATGACTGAGTTCTTTGTTCCTTGAACAACCCTCTGAAGCAGACCACTCTGAATGCTGTTGCATACTGCTCCTTTCTGCACAAATAAATAGCATAAGACATATCTGTACTACACCTCTTTATTTCACACTCATTAAAGCTCATTCATTTTAGCATATAAGGGAAGATTTTTTTTTTTTCCACAACAGCAGACAACCAAGGAAATCCGATCTTTTCGTTTTGACTTCTTTCCAAAGCCACTCCTCCAAAACACAATGTGCACTGCAATGCACCCTACTTACAGTTTTCAGGAAATTATCAAATGCCTCCAAATAAAACAAAACTGCTTATTAGCTGTCCAGTAGAAATACAGCCACCATGGAGTCACTTTTCAGCCCCTTTTGTTTTCTCAGTTGTCACCATCATTCAATATTAATTCTAAAACTAATTCTTGTTTTATGACTTGCAGCATTCAACTTCTCGAATAGTTTTACCTGCCCACATGTGCGGCTCCAAACCATAGTTAGGGACATCTGGTTCATGGGTAAACTGTTTTAGCCCTGACACGTAACCAGTAACTAGTCTTAGAAGTCCGAGCTTTTCTGTTGGGGAAAAGTGAAGTGCGAGGCCAGCTAACTCCATTCAAAACACTGCATGTGGCCTTTGACAAACAGTTAACTGCATTACAATCCTATCTACACACATGGTAGATGCTGTGCTCTGCTATGAAACCCATTCATGTCTATGCACTGTGCGGCGCAAGATCATATCTTCATTTCACCACGCTGTTCTCTGGAGAGGATCTGGACTTCACTGTCCTCAAAAGAATGTCCTTTGTCCTTCAGGTAGAGGTGGACTGCTGACTCTGGTCCACTGGAGTTGGCCCTCCTGTGTTGGGCCATGCGTTTGTGAAGCGGCTGCTTAGTTTCACCAATGTACAAGTCATTACATTCCTGACTACACTTAATGGCATACACCACATACACTCTGTTTATGTCTGGGTGTTTTGTCTTTCGGGTGGACCAGTCTCTGCCGCAGGGTGTTCCCTGGTTTAAAGTTAACTGGGATATTGTGGCTGG
>NW_018128890.1:4975-6313 GCF_001952655.1 Monopterus albus
ATGTTTTAAAAGTGCAGAAAACTGAAAAAAACATCAAATCAGTATTTAAAACAACAAAAAATCTTGTAAGTACATTTGCACAGTTTTGCAAGCTACTGCAGAACATAATTTTTGTCACTGATGGTGTGATGGCAAAACATCTCAAGTGTCTTACTTATATATGAATATCATACACATTAGAGCGGAACGATCAATATTGAAATTTAACAATGCAATTTTCAAATTGCAAAGCATATGATCTAAGAAACACTACAGATTTATAAACAATCAGAGGTGTCCCCACAGGCTTCAGGTGCCCACACTCTGTTCTCCACCACAGGCTTCATGTGAAACTTGCAGAGGGATGGATGGATTACTGATCTCGTCGACTGGGCACTGACCCAGAAGCCCCCTGAGCTCTAAACTCCTATGGAGATCATCTTGCCCTGGGTATGAGGAAGACACACGGTGGGCCTGTGCTGACTGTTCCACTTTAGTCTTCCTCACATTAGACTAATAAATAAGACCTTTTACCTCTGTCTTGAGAAAGATCAGTTGCAGTTCAATATCGTTGTTCATTTCAATGAGGCTCTGTGTGATGAGTGAAAACTTATTGATGACTCCATTGAATGGTCCACGTTCTGCTTCATTTCTGAAACAGTAACAAGTTGAAATGTTCCATAAGCGTAGCAATGGCAAGTCTCCGTGTTATTATTACATGATTTCTATAGATGTATGACATGATATAATTTGTGTAGTTTAATAGTAAAATATTTTAATTCAAATTCTCCATAGTCTGTAATATGTGTCATCCAAGGTTTTATGTTCCCATTAAATAACTTTCTTATGGAAAGGTCTTCCTGAATTCCTCGTCAATGCTGTCAGTCAGGTATGAAGACAACGTCACATTGAGGTTTATTCGTTTCCTTTTCTTTGGTTTGTAGGTGCCACTGTTCTCAACTACACACCTCAATGTGGGGTGAAAAGCGCTACCTGCTTTTTTCTTACACAAAGCATGTTTTTAAAAACACTTCTATAAATGACAATGTTTTAATGTCAGTTGTTTTAATGAAATTATTGTTGAAATACATACAGGATATATGATGGACTTCAACATTTCTTCACATGAGCTTTTTGATTTTTCAACCCCCTCGGTAAGGCATCTATCAAAAGCCTCATTAGACTTTTCAATAGATTTTCTGACTTCATCAAGTTCTTGCTTCAGTTTTTCCTCAAGGTTTTTGCACACATCCATTTTCTTGCCAGCCTGAAAAAAGAACACCACATTCTGAATTTAGCCATGGTGGAGCAGTGGTTACTACTGTTGCCACACAGCAAGAAAGTTCCAATTCCAAGCCC
>NW_018128891.1:0-6301 GCF_001952655.1 Monopterus albus
AAGTTTAATATCTTAATTTTGTTGCATCGTACAGTTATTTGTGATGTATTTCTACTACTTAACTCCTTAATGACACTGACGGTCAAACTGAATGAGAAACTGATTTAGAGTAATGTCTTCCTCCATCTTAGGTTATGTTTATCAGGAAGTTTTATTTTGTTCTACTGTAATGTCACTGAACCTGTTTGATCACTACTGAACAGAACACACACGAATTCCGATATGAACTTCCTGACATATATAATTTCATAAAACTGAATTTGGTTTGTTCACACATCTGTGACAAGATCAGATCTGAGTCAATTGGTGGGAAAAAATCTGATTTGAGTCACTTCAGCAGGTAATGTGAACACTGCTGTAGTGGGGCAGCTAGCAACACTGAAAGTAATGGCTGCCCAGTGGTTATTGCAGGTACTTGTTCATTTTTAAAGCTGAAGATAAATAATCTGTGTAAGGTCTCCGCTGATAAAGGGTTAGAAAGCCTTTCTTCTGGGAAGACTGTGATGACTCATGATTCCATGAATTACAAATCCAATTTACATATTTTACTACTGAGGCAAATCTAGCAAATACAACCAGGGTGGAAAAAATTATTACAACATTAGTGTGTTAATGTACAAACTTTTAAACGTATTAAACCACCACCAAACACAAAAAACCAACACCAACAAAACAACAGACAAGAGACAAAGGGAGAAACATGAACCTGAGTTTCCATCAAAGTAACTTTATTGCAAATGGCAAAACTATATCAACTTTTGTATCCTCTGCTTGCTTCATTCAAACTGTTAACACACATTTGTCTCTATAACACAGTTGTATTTGTATTTCATCTGTCAAGTCAGCAACAAGTACAGAAAGGGCATTTTACAGATGGCTGGCGCACAGTGCATACTGGCCCACTATGAGGGGGTAGTGGGTGGTAGAACATATCTTGTACAAATCCCACCTTGTCAAGCAAAATGATAAGGTGCTTCAAGACACGTTCTCTAACCCTTTCCCTGTTTTGATTTGTACATGTATCAGATTTTGATTGTGCTTTAATTGCTTCCTCATTTTTAAACATTTTGCTTACACTTTCCACTTCAGCACAGTTGCCACAAACCCACATTTTGCTTTTCTCATCAGCTTCTTCTCTTTCTGTTGTCAGGCCAAACAAATCCCTACATGATTTGCAGGGAGGCTTTGGCTTTCCATCACTGAGGTTAAATGCTTTGCACCTGACTTTCTCTGGAAGTTTGATGGTTGCATCACAGTTTGACATTCGGCCGGGGTAGCGGGTCATCACTGCATCAGCTATATCACTGTCCCAGTAACCAAAACAGCAGGCAGCAAGCATAATTTGCCCAGGAGTCTTCCCACATGTGGACATGGAGACTCCATAGTATCTGACTGAATCTGGGCTCTCAGTGCTCTGAGAGACACAGATCACAGATGAGATTAGATGTTTCTCTCTACCAGCAGACTGTACTGTAATGTCAGACAGTTGATGGTAGAGCTCTCGCAGCCTGTTTATTATTGTATCTTCGTTCCTTTCACCAGTCAGGTGAACAACCTGCAGGCAATCACAAAAATGATCAAGCATATGTTATCCTTACAAATGGTGCATAATTTACTGAGTCATGCCTTGTGTTTGTGAAACAATGTACATTCATCATTAACTGTAACATCAGAGAAACTTTACATCCTTTGACAAAATCATAATCTTACCATGTCAAGCACACATGAAAATGGACTCCGCCTGGGTAGTCGAGAGGAATAGAGATCAAAAGGCCGAGGGTAGTTCACCTTCAACTCATTTAACATTTCTTCATCTTTCATAATCTTTTCTGGGAAAAATCGCGGGTCATTGATCTTTCCCAGAAAGAAGATGCTGTGAAGAACCTGTAAAGTCAGAACGCATTCAAAAGACATCATTTTCTGTGTTGTTTGTAAGAAGCAGTAAACACACTATAACAAAATCATGTATTATATTCAAAAAGACAACATTTCAAAGGTTCATAACAGCCCCCATCAAACATACCTCATCCACTAATTGTGTAGCATAGTCTATATCATTAGAAGTGTTGCTCATTTCCACCATTTCGTGAATAATTGTGAGAGCACGTTCTCTGAAAACCGTGTCACTTTCCAGCACTTGTTGTGTTCTAAAATAATAAACATCAATTGTTATTAAAGACTTAAAAAGCATTATGCAAAAATCAGTACCTGTGACTGAATCAGCACTGACTCACCTCATGCCCTGTTGAGTAGCCTGATGCAATCGAAAATATAATGACACATTATTACACATTTGACTGACAAGAGAATAAATTAGAACTGTAGGAGCTGAATCATAAGGATAGACAATACAGGCAAAGGAAACCACTTAAAAGCAGCTACTCACCATTGTCAGTGATAAGGTAATGAAACCCTTTCCCTTAAATCAAACTTTTCTGCCTTAGTTGGTTGCAGGAAACTGAAACCAAACTACAACTCACATTAACAACGTGATTATAATAATATATACATGGACTCCTTTCCATCTATTGGCTGCATCAAGAATCACAATGGTGTGATCTATCCTTAGTGTGTTCCACTCTTCATAAAATTGAATTAGGTTTGTTCACACATCTGTGACAAGATCAGATCTGAGTCACTTGGTGGGAGAAAATCTGATTTGATTCACTTCAGCAGGTAACGTGAACACTGCTGTAGTGGGGCAGTTAACAACACTGAAAATAATGGCTGCCCAGTGGTTGCTCCAGGTACTTCTTCATTTTTAAAGCTCTAAAGATAAATAACCAGTGTAAGGTCTCTGTTGATAAGGGGTTAGGAAGCCTTTCTTCTGGGAAGACTGATGACCCATGATTTCATAAATTACAAATTCATAAAATTATTGCCAACTTTGTGCTAATAAGCATAATATTACATATTTTACTTCTGAGGCCAATCTAGCAAATACAACCAGGGTGGAAAAATGACTACATTAGAGTGTTAATGTACACATTTTTAAATGTATTAAACCACCACCAAACACAAAAACCAACAACAAAACAACTGACAGAGACAAAGGGGGAAACATGAACCTGAGTTTCCATCACAGTAATTTTATTGTGAATGGCAAACATATATCAACTTTTGTACCCTCTGCTTGCTTCATTCAAACTGTTAACACACAGTTGTCTCTATAACACAGTTGTATTTGTATTTCATCTGTCAAGTCAGCAACAAGTACAGAAAGGGCATTTTACAGATGGCTGGCGCACAGTGCATACTGGCCCACTTTGAGGGGGTAGTGGGTGGTAGAACATATCTTGTACAAATCCCACCTTGTCAAGCAAACCGATAAGGTGCTTCAAGACACGTTCTCTAAATCTCTCCCTGTTTTCATTTGTACATGTATCAGATTTTGATTGTGCTTTAATTGATTCCTCATTTTTAAACATTTTGCTTACACTTTCCACTTCAGCACAGTTGCCACAAACCCACATTTTGCTTTTCTCATCAGCTTCTTCTCTTTCTGTTGTTGTCAGGCCAAACAAATCCCTACATGATTTGCAGGGAGGCTTTGGCTTTCCATCACTGAGGTTAAATGCTTTGCACCTGACTTTCTCTGGAAGTTTGATGGTTGCATCACAGTTTGACATTCGGCCGGGGTAGCGGGTCATCACTGCATCAGCTATATCACTGTCCCAGTAACCAAAACAGCAGGCAGCAACCATGATTTGCCCAGGAGTCTTCCCACATGTGGACATGGAGACTCCATAGTATCTGACTGAATCTGGGCTCTCAGTGCTCTGAGAGACACAGATCACAGATGAGATTAGATGTTTCTCTCTACCAGCAGAGTGTACTGTAATGTCAGACAGTTGATGGTAGAGCTCTCGCAGCCTGTTTATTATTGTATCTTCGTTCCTTTCACCAGTCAGGTGAACAACCTGCAGGCAATCACAAAAATGATCAAGCATATGTTATCCTTACAAATGGTGCATAATTTACTGAGTCATGCCTTGTGTTTGTGAAACAATGTACATTCATCATTAACTGTAACATCAGAGAAACTTTACATCCTTTGACAAAATCATAATCTTACCATGTCAAGCACACATGAAAATGGACTCCGCCTGGGTAGTCGAGAGGAATAGAGATCAAAAGGCCGAGGGTAGTTCACCTTCAACTCATTTAACATTTCTTCATCTTTCATAATCTTTTCTGGGAAAAATCGCGGGTCATTGATCTTTCCCAGAAAGAAGATGCTGTGAAGAACCTGTAAAGTCAGAACGCATTCAAAAGACATCATTTTCTGTGTTGTTTGTAAGAAGCAGTAAACACACTATAACAAAATCATGTATTATATTCAAAAAGACAACATTTCAAAGGTTCATAACAGCCCCCATCAAACATACCTCATCCACTAATTGTGTAGCATAGTCTATATCATTAGAAGTGTTGCTCATTTCCACCATTTCGTGAATAATTGTGAGAGCACGTTCTCTGAAAACCGTGTCACTTTCCAGCACTTGTTGTGTTCTAAAATAATAAACATCAATTGTTATTAAAGACTTAAAAAGCATTATGCAAAAATCAGTACCTGTGACTGAATCAGCACTGACTCACCTCATGCCCTGTTGAGTAGCCTGATGCAATCGAAAATATAATGACACATTATTACACATTTGACTGACAAGAGAATAAATTAGAACTGTAGGAGCTGAATCATAAGGATAGACAATACAGGCAAAGGAAACCACTTAAAAGCAGCTACTCACCATTGTCAGTGATAAGGTAATGAAACCCTTTCCCTTAAATCAAACTTTTCTGCCTTAGTTGGTTGCAGGAAACTGAAACCAAACTACAACTCACATTAACAACGTGATTATAATAATATATACATGGACTCCTTTCCATCTATTGGCTGCATCAAGAATCACAATGGTGTGATCTATCCTTAGTGTGTTCCACTCAAATATCAGACAACTATTTTGATCATTGCTGAACAGGATGTTTGTGTGTGTGTAGCTACAGGAAGGGGTGGTAGAAACACATGAAGAGCACGAATGTCAGACAACTAGTTTGATCATTGCTTAACAGGATGTCTGTGGGTGTGTAGCTACAGGGAGGGGTGGTAGAAACACATGAAGAGCACAGACACAAAGTCATATCTAAACCACTGAGTGGAGAGTGGCTCTATGAAACTAAAAACTTAAAAAAAAGGACAGATTTATTAACATAAATGCAAATTATGGCAACTTTTTTTAGCTAGAGAATGATTTCACACCTGTGTGTGACAGGATGCCTGTACAACTGGTGTGTTACTAAAAATGATGCCATTAAACAAAAGATAAAAAGTCACTGAGCTAAACTGAATGGAGCAATGGAAGACCCTGGGTAAGAAACTGAGATGTAACTGATATGTTTAATGATCCAAATGTGGGTTCATTTCTCAGCATGACTGATATTAACTGAAAAAATGGTATTTTGTGTGGTTTTCAAGATTTCTGAGTCACAAATCAGGGAGATTTATCTCCCTAGCATCTCCTTAGTCTTCACTCCACCAACCCCAACCTCCTCTGCCAGCCCTCATTGGCAACATTGACAGCTTTTCTGATTACCTGCACTATTTTTGTAATAAAGACTTTGATCAGTACTGTGGTGTCTGCCAACTGAGTCCAAACTGCTTGCTCACCTTGCCCCTGCAAGTGAGCCATCATAACAAAACTGGTCTACACAGAGGGGTTTTAGGATAAATTTTAATTTCTCATCAGTGATTTATAAAATTTATCTTCTGAAAATATATTTTTAGAAACTGTTTTAAACAGCACAAGCAAAACTCAGTGTAGTCTTATTGATTTGGAGCAGAGGCACACATTTCATAAATTGGTATAAAAGGCAGGAAACAGCATATTTTCTCACTGATGTATTTGTGTTTTGGGAACCAACGCTTTCATCAGCTAAAATGAACTTCCTCATATCTTGTAGCACGTTTATGTTCATTTCAGTGAGTGTACTCTCTATTCTTTATGCTCTTCATTTCCAGACCATCTGAATATTCCAAAACAGTATGTTACTTAACTGTAATGTAACCCTTGTCACCAACAAGAGATGACATGTAACCTGGAAAAAGTTATTCCCTTAATTCTAGACAATATCTGTCAGGTCCGCTCAGCGCGACCTGCCTCTCTTCCGCCTTTCTCTCCTCTGTTCTCTCGACCTGCCTCTCTTTCCCCTCCCCTTTTTCCCCCCGCCCTGCCTCTCTTCCACCTTTCTCTTCTCTCCTGTGTTCTCTCGACCCGCCTTTCTTCCACCTTTCTCTCCTCTG
>NW_018128892.1:0-2770 GCF_001952655.1 Monopterus albus
CAGATACAGCTGGTTTCTGTTGTTGTCCCTGGAGATGGTGAACCAGCCTTGGACTTGTAAGAATTGAGTCTTATAGACTCTAGTTACTTTATCAGCTTTAGTTACTTTTAACACCTTTAGTTCCCTTTAGTTACCTTTCATACCTTTATCTTGTTTATGCATATTACAGCTGTATTTATGATTGTCAGTCTGTGGGATTCTCCAGGCCTTTTAACCACTGGTTCAGATTCAGTCAGTCTGACCATCAACACCTGGTAAGACAAACAACAAAATAGTCACTTGCTGTAAACTGACAAAGTGGCAGCAGATAGTTAACAGCAGCAGTCCTGTCCTATAGTCCATCATGTTCAACTGTGTGTCCACTGTTCTCTGTTGTCCTCTCTGCAGTCAGATAAGTAGAGGTGGAAGACATCTGAGTTTTGCATTGACTCCTCCTCACAGTTAGTGTCAAAGTAGATTAAGCTTTACATTCTGTTTGTGTGTGAAAACACTCATATATTTATGAATATATCAATATCTTATATTTTTTATTGGTACCTCACTGGACTAAATTATATCAGATAGACTTACAAAATTTACTGGTAAATTTTTTATGTAGTTTTACAGTGTCATTATTTCCTAACAGTGACAGTAACAGACTTTGCTTCTCTTTCAAAACATGAGAAATGGTAACAACAATGGCTGCAACAGCATTGAATTAAGTGGATTTTAATGAATGAGAACAACAAATGAATTAATTGTATCTTTGTATATTTGAGCCTTAAAATTCTGATTGAATGTCAGCTTGTCAGCTGCATCTGTCACTGTCAAGCAAATTCATTTGAAAGTTTTACTTTCATATGTCAGGTTCTCTGGTGACGATCTGGCAGATGGACATGATGATTTTTGACTTCTGAAAAATCCTTGTCTTTCTTTGACTAATATAACAATATAAACCAGGAAAATATTTAAAAGGTGTAATTTACCTGTAATTTCAAGTCATATATTTTTTTTGTAACACGTACAGGTAAATTTTGTTTGGAGCCGAGGGCCCGGGGCCACTGTGTGCATATGCCACCATCACGGGCAACGTGGGGGGTTCAGTGTCTTGCCCAAGGACACTTCGACATGTAGACTGCAGGCACCAAGATTTGAACCCTCAACCTTCCAGTTGGGAGAAGACTGCTATACCCTGCTATACCCACATCATGATCACATGGCAGTGGTAAATATAAATCCAGCTGCCAGCAGCAGTGTCAGAGCTACAGAGAACATGGTTGATGATGAAGCTGAACTGATGTGAGCTCCTCTGTCCTCTCACTGACACACAGACACACACTTCACCTTCTTATGAGGAAACACACAAGAAAGCTTATTTACGTACTGATGACATTAAATTGGTTAATGTATATTTCAATAAATCAAACTTTAGATGAAATGATGTTGAAAAACAGAAAGAAAAACACTGATTTTCAATCTACATCAAACACACTTTAGACTCGTAATACTGACTGTGGAAGAGAAAATAATTTCTTGTTAGATTATGAGTTGATGAAGCCAAGTGCACTAATAATTCAGTGATTATACTGTCAGAGTTTTTAACTGATGTAAAAAACAGTTAGTACAATAAGAAGCTTTTATAAAATCTAAATGTTCCTCTTCACTATTTTCACTGTTCACTGAAATCATCAGTGGTCTGAGGGCTCCTCCTCTGGTGGCTTCATGTTACAAGTGTTCAGGCTCTGAAGATTTTTGTTCAGGTCTACTGATGGTTTGTGTTACTGTGGGTCTCTGGCACAGTAATACACAGCAGTGTGTTCAGGCTGCTTAAGGCAGGAGTGGGCAAACTACAGCCCATGGACCACATCCGGCCCGTTGGTCCTTTTAATTTGGCCCACCGAAGTTTGGTATAGGATTGCCCATATCAAAGCGTCTAGCTCTCATACTAGCTTGAATTTCCTCTACCCACTCATCTATGCCAATACCATGAGTTCCTCTAAACACAGGACATTTTCTTTCTCTAGGGACAAAAAGAATACATTCAGTAACAGGCTGGTCCACAGCCAAACCAGTACTAGATGAAGATGCCCCACTAGGCCCTGGTTGCCTCTCAGCTCTTTCTTGCAGGAGCTGGTCCCTCTCTGCTTGCAGCTGCTGCATCAATTCCCACAACTCCTGCAGTTCATTGGCCATGGCAATGCTGGAGGTGGAGGAATACCACTGCTACAAGCCCAATGTTCCAGCTGGTCCACTTGTCCCACGTGGAGCATACTGCTGCTTTGCCTTATAAACGTCACATCAGCCTTAATGATCACACACTTAAAACCAAAGTTACAATGACTCAATCAACTCATGTCTCTGTGCTGCAGATCCTGCCGACAATGCCAATATTGTGACTGGGCCAATATACAGGCCTATGCAACCCAGACACTATTAAGTTTTAGTAGCTCTCAAAGAATATTATCGCTCCTGTTTCAAGAGGTCAAATTCATACAAACTCTACAAGTACTGGGTTACCCCCCCACAGATAAGTCTGCAAACACACAGACAGTGGGTTTGTCCACAAAACAAAGATTTATGAGTCACTATACAGTGAGGAACAGAAGTATTTGAACACCCTGCGATTTTTCAAGTTCTCCCACTTAGAAATCATGGAGGGGTCTGAAATTCACATTGTAGGTGCATTCCCACTCTGAGAGACAGAATTAAAAAAAAATTCAGGAAATCACATTGTATGATTTTTAAAGAATTTATTTGTCTTGCACTGCTGAACATAAGTATTTGAACACCT
>NW_018128892.1:3260-5753 GCF_001952655.1 Monopterus albus
CCTTCTTTTTCCTCCAAACACGATGAGTGAAGTTTAGACCAAAAAGTTCTACTTTGGTCTCATCTGACCACATGACTTTCACCGATGCCTCCTCTGGATCATCCAGATGGTCTTTGGCAAACTTCAGACGGGCCTGGACATGTGATGACTTGAGCAGGGGGAACCTTCTGTGCAATGCATGATTTGAAACCATGACGGCGTAGTGTTCTACTGACAGTGACCTTTGAAACTGTGGTCCCAGCTCTCTTCATGTCATTGACCAGCTCCTCCCTATCGTTCTGGGCTGATTCCTCACCTTTCTTATAATCAGTGATACCTCACGAGGTGAGCTCTTGCATGGCGTCCCAGTCCGAGGGAGACTGACAGTCGTCTTTAGCCTCTTCCATTTTCTAACAATTGCTCCAACAGTTGATCTGTTTTCACCAAGCTGCTTGGCAATTGCCCCGTAGCCCTTTCCAGCCTTGTGGAGGTCCACAATTTTGTCTCTGGTGTCTTTTGACAGCTCTTTGGTCTTGCCCATGGTAGTAGTTGGCGTCTGACTGACTGTGGGGTGGACAGGTGTCTTTAAAGAGCTCAGACAGGTGCTACTAATTTAGATTAATGAGTGGAGTAGAGGTGGACTTTTTCAAGGCATAGTAACAGGTCTTTGAGAGCCAGAATTCTTGCTGTTTCTCAGGTGTTCAAATACTTATGTTCAGCAGTGCAAGACAAATAAATTCTTTAAAAAAAATCATACAATGTGATTTCCTGAAATTTTTTTTTTTAATTCTGTCTCTCAGAGTGGGAATGCACCTACAATGTGAATTTCAGACCCCTCCAGGATTTCTAAGTGGGAGAACTTGCAAAATCGCAAGGTGTTCAAATACTTCTATTCCTCACTGTAAAACCATTCACATACTCTTCACACACCATAAAATTGACTAAATCCTACTTGGGGACAATACAATAAATAAGAAATACAATGCTAGGTAAACTTCTTAACATAAAAGCAGACAAAACCTGGCTAAGCAAAGCAAAACATTACATTAGCAAAGCAGCAGTGGCTATCACTCCTGCAACGAGTAAAGCCACTGTTAATAAATAGCGTAAAAAAAACATCAAAGCAATTAAAACCAACAGCACTACAAGTTACCTTGGCTGCACGTCACCATAGCACAACATGTGCAATAAACCCCAGCTTCTGCAGGATAAATCTTGCATCAATTATCGCCCCTAGAGAGCATGTGGTAATCCCCTAAACAGTCTACAAACAAAACAAACTGATTAAAGACTTTACAAGGTAACAGATCCGATATACAGTCAGTCCGTTGGACATGCCTTAAAGAGAAAGCAGGACACAAATCATTGGAGAGAGATTCACTTCAAAACAGTTACAGCAGCGACCAGCACAGAAATTGTTTATCGCAACAGCTTCTCCACGGGTGTTATTCATATCCATAATATCCCAGCAAAATGCTCACCGGGCGGTTTAGGTGTGGCCAACCCGCCGGTTACAATGTCAACGAGTGTGGGAGCTCAAACAGGAGATCAGCTCATGTTTGGAGCTACTTGAGAAAGCTGATGATTTTCCTGAGCTGAGTGACACAGATTGGCTTTGTGATTTAGCTTTTGCTGGGGACATACTGACACATACAGTATGAATGAGCTGAACGTGAAGCTACAAGGGAAAGATCAGTTTGTGCATGAAATGTTCACAAACGTTAGAGCCTTCAAAACCAAGCTAGCTTTATTCTCAAAGCAAATGGCAAATCATTGACGGAGTCATTCGCTCATTTCCCCACACTGGCTACGCTGAAACAGGCCCCTCGACATGTGAAAAATACAGGAAATCACTGGACGACCCAATTTTGGAAAAATTGACAAGTCAGTTCATCTGGTGTCATGTCCCTTCACACAAGACCCTGAAACGGCGCCACAGGAGTTGCAGTTGGAACTGACTGATCTCCAATGTGACACCATCTTAAAGGAGACGTTCAACTCTCTTAAACTGGATGAGTTTTATGCTTCATTAAGTGCTGCCAAATTTCCAAACATCCAGAAAATGGCACAGAGGATGCTGGTGTTCTTTGGCTCTACCTATGTGTGTGAACAGACTTTTAGTGTGATGAACACCAACAAAGCACCCCACAGATCCCTGCTGAGTGATGAACACCTCAGACATGTTCTGAGAATTGCCACAACAAAACTAAAACCAGACTTTGATGCACTGACAAAAAAGGGTGATCAGCAACACTGTTCCCACTAAAAGTGAATGTAAGTATTAACACTGCAATGCCTTTTATGTGTTTATGTTTGATATGTATGCACCTGGTGCTGGCCCGGCCCATCTGTCAAATTTTAAAAGTCAATGTGGCGCCTGAGCCAAAAAGTTTGCCCACCCCTGGTTTAAGGTCACTGTGTTAGGTCTATACTGAACTTGTTCTTCAGTGAGTCTTTGTAGTATGAAGTGCACCCAGCACATGCACTTGCAATCCACTCCAGTTTTTTCCCTAC
>NW_018128892.1:5823-6290 GCF_001952655.1 Monopterus albus
TGACCTGGCTGCACAGTCACAGAGGCTGGCTGTGTCAGCTGTTCACGCTTCACACGAAGAAAACGTTAAAAATGTTTTGTGACAAATTATTACATTGTCCCATAAAAGAAGATAATGACAAGTACAGAAAGACTCACAGAATCCAGCTGCCAACAGCAGCATTAGAGCTACAGAGAACATGGTTAATGCTGACAAAGATGTGCTGTGAACTCCTCTAACAGTCTGATGGGAAGGTTTTATAGCTGAATGACCAGGAAGTCACAGAGTTTACATAGAATTGAATATTAAAAGCATTAATGTTGGTCTATCTGGAGCCAGTTGAAGTGTCTGGTCAGTGTCATTATAGTTTCCTGCAGAGTAAAAACATGTTTGGAAATCACGTCTGCCTTACATATGAGTGGGCAGCGCCATTGCCTCACAGCGATTAGGTTCCGGGTTCGTGCAGATATTTGATGAAACTGTGGAAC
>NW_018128893.1:0-4510 GCF_001952655.1 Monopterus albus
ATAATGCAGCCAAACATCTAAACACCTGAAACTCAACTTCCATGTATGGTTTAAATTTTTCTTCAAGATACTCACCGCTTTATTTCCTCTTGCTTCCTCTCACCTCTCAGCTCTTGCAGCAAAAGAACTGGGTAAATCTAACACAGGTGAGCTTCTCACTCCGCCATGCTCATGCGGGATATTTTTAGCATTGTAATTAAGTGAATGACCGGTCAATTAGTTTTCTGTTTAAACCAGCTTTGACCACTATTTTTATAATAGTGTATTAAATATTAAACATATTAAACAATCTGCTCTTATTGAAGAGTACAGAGAATTATTATACATACAACAGATAGCAACTAGCTAATGAATAGAGTTGAGCAATTGGCAGCTCATTCAAGAGAAAAATATTTCTCTCAGCATTAAAGAACAAATCAGAGCAATGGAATCTACAAAAGATTAAAAAAATCAGATCATTCTTCCACTTTTATATGTAACATATTCATGACCATAAATGTGCACACAGTAATAGTTTTCTACATGTAGATAGAATGATTTGTGATACTAAGACACATCACAACACCTGATCAAAGTAAATAATTTTTCAGTCATTTTAGAAACATGAAATGAACCTCCTCTATAAGGTTTTATTTTTCACCAAAACAATGAAAATAATTTTGGACTAAACTTCCAGATACAAAGCAGGCTGTACTGAATCATCCATTATTTTGTCTCGTGTATTGGAGCAAAACATCTTTAGTCACAAATAAACACAAACTGTTGTGCTGATAACTGATTTAAACATTATGACATGTCTCTGTGAGGGTTTGAATTTGCACAAACCTTTATTTCTGATGACATAACTTAGGCTGAGACTGTGTGTGGAACAAGGTCACCAAAGTTTGTCAAATTTCATAGCAGATAAAAACATTAAAAAGCACAGACAAGTCATTTAGATTTTGAATATAAGTAATAAAAATGCAGTTAGAGGATGCTCTGTTATTGTAGGTTAAATTTTCTTTTCAAATTCCCTTTTAAAATTTTTGCAATGTTCAATTTATGTAAACAATTTGATGCAAACTATCACACAAACTACTAAGAAACTATAAACATTAATAAGAAGCACATTATCAGTTGCTTTCTTTGTTCAATACATTCTCACCTAAAGTGTGATATTATTGTATGGTCTATCTTTTACTGTACTTTGTTAAAATTATTTTCATTTCAGCAGTTACTACAAAACAGCTGTTACTTCTTTAGTGGACACAAAAGCACTTTTCATACATTTGTGTTGTTTTTTAAAGCTCTAATACTAGAAATGCTTGTTTTACTTTAATACAAATTATACAAAATGCAAAGAATTGAAATCATCAACAAAAACTTGCTGTACTGTTAAATTTTTACTACAATTTTTGACTGTCTTCTGATATTAAACAACTTTTTTACAGATTCTTTGATTTCTTTTGTCTGCAGAACATAAATGATTGGGTTCAGTGACGGGGGAAAAGCAGAGGTCAAAGACAGATTTACGATCCTGGCATTTGGATGTATAACTCCTGTAAGAGTAACAACTATTATTAATGGGAGGAAAAATATTGCCACTAATGAAAGATGAGCTGTGCAGGTTTTAAAGGCCTTCACTCTCTCATGAACTGTGGCCACTTTAATCAAAGCATAGCCGATATATACATAAGAAACCACGATGAAAACCAGTGGAAGCCAAAGAATAAGAACTGTTACTACAGCACTAAAGATGGAGCCGGGTGTTGTATCATCACAAGCCAGATAGTATATTTGGCCATAGTCACAGAAATAGCTGTTAATAACCACAGACTTACAGTAGGAAAGTCTGGTGAGAAGGCCGATTGCAGTCAGTGAAATAGAAATGGCAAGGAGCCAGAAAAAGGCGATTAAAGAAAACATGAACCTGTGGGTCACCTTCACATGATAGTGCAGTGGGAAAATGATAGCTATCATTCTGTCATAGGCAAGTGCAACCAGGTTAAAAGCCTGCATCGGAAGGCAGGTGTAGAAGAAGAAACTAAATGTCAAGCAGTCGTTGTAGGAGATGTAGGGATGGTCAAACAGGAAAATGTCAAGAACCTTTGGCAACAAAGCAGAGCTACCAAACAGGTCTGTAAATGCCAGGTTAAAAACTGCAATATATTTTGGAGTTCTCAAGGTATGATCCAAGCATATTATTACCATCACAACTATGTTTCCCATCACTGAAATTATAAACAGTAAAAAGAGAAAGACATAATAATACTTGATATTAGGAATGCCAGAAAAACCACTTATTATAAAATATGCAGGACGAACAAAGGTGATGTTTTAAGCTGAGTTAAATAATATCATAATAAAACTGCCCACAGTAGTGATTTATTGAAAGAACTGTCCTCTTCTGTGTATCAACACTGTGTTGTCTTAGGTAGATGGAGGTAAGCACATCACTCTCTGGTGACAAGGTTCTTTTTAGCTTTAACTTTGTTGAGAGAGCTGGCTGCAAAGAGAAGGTGTCTCTCCTCTGCATTTCTGTTAAATAAGGTCAACGTCTGCTCCCCAGTGTCTATGATTTGTTATCCAACCAGCATCCCACAGAACATCTTACTGACTGCAATCATATATACCAGAGAGCCCTAAAACACATATTGTTCATATTAGTTATTGTTTCAATGTGTTGCCTTTCAATTCATATTCACTCTAAATCCATGTGTGCATGTTTTCTTTATCAAAAAAGCAGTATTGTGTTTTAGGTGTAAAAAGAACACAATTATAATGGAGAGAAACATCTAAACACCATTAACAATAAACAAGCTATCACTAAAAATATGAGACTCAACTTTCTTATATGGTTTACATTTTTCACCAAAAAACACTAACCACCATTGTTCCTAATTAACTCTTCCAACAGACGAGCTTCTCAATCTGCCATGGTCGTGCCATTTATAATTAGCATTGTAATTAAGTGAATGACTGGTCGATTAGCTTTCTGTTTAAAGCTGCTTTGACCACCATTTTTATAATAGTGTATTAAATGTTAATCCTATTAAATAAACTGCTCTTATTGAAGAGAACAGAGGATTATTACAGATACAACAGATAGCAAATAGCTAGTGAATATAGTTGAGCAATTAGCAACTAAAGAGAAATATATTTGTCAGTGTTAAAGAACCAATCAGCATGACAAAATCTACAAAAAATTATGAAAACACATCATTTCCACTTTTACAGTGCCTTGCGAAAGTATTCGGCCCCCTTGAACTTTGCGACCTTTTGCCACATTTCAGGCTTCAAACATAAAGATATAAAACTGTAATTTTTTGTGAAGAATCAACAACAAGTGGGACACAATCATGAAGTGGAACGAAATTTATTGGATTTTTAGAAACATGATATGAATATTCACTATATGCTTTTATTTTTACCAAAAAAAATGATCACAAAATAAACTTCCAGATACAAAGCAGGCTGTACTGAATCCTCCATTATTTTGTCTCATGTATTGGAGCAAAACATCTTTAATCACAAATAAAACTGTTTTGCAAACTCTTTGGCTGATAACTGATTTAAACATTATGACATGTCTCTGTGAGGGTTTGAATTTGCACAAACCTTTATTTATGATGACATAACTTAGGCCGTGACCCTGTGTGGAACAAGGTCACCAAAGTTTTTCAAATTTCATAGCAGATGAAAAAAATTCAAAAGCACAGACTACAAGTCCTTGCTTTCTAAAAATAAGTAATAAAAATGCAGTTATAGGATGTTGTTATATGTTTAATTTTGTTTTTAAATTCTCTTTTAAAATAATTGCAATGTTGAGTTTATGTAAGAAATTTCATGCAAACTATCACAAAAACTACTAAAAAACTATAAACATTCATAAGAAGCACATTTTCAGTTGCTTTCTTTGTTCATTACATTCTCACTCAAAGTGTAATATTATTGTGTGGTCTAGCTTTTATTCTTGCACTGTACTTTGTTAAAATTATTTTAACTTCAGCAATTGTCATAAAACAACTGTTAGTTCATTATTGGATACAAAACCACTTTTCATCCGTTTCCTGAATTTTTGCAATATGTAGTTGTTTTACTGTAATGTGAATTGTGCCAAATACAAAACATCAACACTTATGTTAGTGTTAAACTTTTATTCCAATTTTGGACTGTCTTCTGATATTAAACAACTTTTTTACAGATTCTTTAATTTCTTGTGTCTGCAGAACATAAATAATTGGATTCAGTGACGGGGGAAAAGCAGAGGTCAAGGACAAATTTACGATCCTGGCATTTGGATGTATAACTCCTGTAGAGGCAACAGCAATTATTATTGGAAGCAAAAATATTGCCACTAATGAAAGATGAGCTATGCAGGTTTTAAAAGCCTTCACTCTCTCATGAACTGTGGCCACTTTAGTCAAAGCATAGCCGATATATACATAAGTAAACACGATGAAAACCAGTGGAAGCCCAAGAATAAGAACTGTTAACAAAGTACTAAAGATGAAGCTGGGTGTTGTATCCT
>NW_018128893.1:4751-6272 GCF_001952655.1 Monopterus albus
AGAAAGACATAATAATACTTGATATTTGGGATGCCAGAAAATCCACTTATTATAAAATAGGCGGGACGAACAAAGCTGTTGTTTTTGTCAAGATCTGAGCTGATAAAGTTCATTGTAAAACTTGTCTGACTTCCTTGTTTGTCAGCCTCTTGCTTGTTTGCCTGCTGCTTGTTCTGCTTACTGATGTGTTCTCTGTCAGCAGCACAGTGATAAATGTAGACAGATGTCCTCTTTGCTGTGTCTGTATCCTGTTCTCTTTGTGATGATGAAGCTGTGCTGAGCTTTAACTGTTCTGACAGGAGTGGTTAAAAAGAGGAGCGGCTCTTGTCTGAGTTCATGACTAATAGGGTCAATACCTGATCCTCTGTGGCTTTTCAACATATGACACTCAGCATCAAACTAATCCTTTTCCCAGTCCAAGAAACCCAATGGTACTCATCTAAACTACTTAGCAAATTCTCACATACACCCATCAACTGAAAGCCTGTGTGTTATCATTTATCCACTAGTCTAGCAGGTAGTCCTCTGAGATTTACTCACCTAATCAAAAATATACCTGCATCTGTATTTTAGTATTGGACCCTGATTGTTGCTTTCAACACTTGTAAGAAAAGGTCAACTTTACATATATATATGTTACAACACATAAGTAAAAAAGATTCAAAATTACTGTAATTTAGAAAATACAACAGTACTATGGTCACAAAAATCAATACACAGGGAGAATCACTGCAGTGCCAGTTATCATTTATTGAACAATATCTTGTGATTATGATTGAGAGGGCGAGAAACAGAATCACCTGTGTCAGTCTGGGCCTCTGCAGAGGAAGTCAGGCTGTCAGTCACAGGTTCTAGTCTTGCCCTCGGGTCATCACACACACGCCTGATCAACTCTAACTATATGGCCATTCCCTACTTCCTGTGATTGTCCAGATGTTGACGTTCAACCGCGCCCCCACCCTGCTTACACTTCTCTATTTTTGCGAACCCCCTTGCACACTGTGCTAAACAACAGGAAGTTTGGCGCCCAACATCCTTGCAGAGGAGAGAAAGCAGAGCAGAAAGTTCACCCTGACCATACTACATGTAGTGCACTAACTAATATTAACTATATTCTGATCCTATTCTGATTATATTCAGTTTGCCTGAACGCCTGAATACATCACTTCCTGATACTAATCAGTAAGCTCAAGTAACACTACCAATTACTAATCAAACAGTAACCTTAAACATTATCTTCCTACCGCATACAAAGGAAGAATAGAGATCAACTTTTTATTACAGAGACTTTTTGATCTAACAGAACAATTCTACACTAAATCAACTCCCCACACTCTAAAAAACATGCTCGTAAGCACAAGAAGTACTACTGTAATATGGCAAAACTGTCTACTCTAATTTCTAATTTCCTAATTTCCACACCTTTCTAATTTAATTCTAATTTAACATATAACACACTGAAAATAAACAGTCATAGAAAAGAAAAACCCTTCTCCCACACATAACAACACAGGTTTAATT
>NW_018128894.1:0-6268 GCF_001952655.1 Monopterus albus
TAAGGTAAGTGTTTATTAAATTATTTTATAAGATCTCTTTATATATTTGTCTCCTGTTTTTGTGTTTAATAGGTTTAAGGAGGAGTGGGCAGAGAACCGCAGAGAGAAGAGAAGACTAGCTGGGACTTGATAAGGTAAGTGTTTGTTAAACTGTTCTGTAGGATCTCTTTATATGTTTGTCTCTTATGTTTGTGTAAAACAGGTTTAAGGAGGAAGGGGCAGAGGCCGGCGGAGAGAAGAATGGCTGGGGCTTTTCAGATGCATTTGCTCCGGTAAGTGTTTGTTAACTTATTCCGTAGGATCCCTTTCCATGTTTATAATTTGGGGGGTGTATTACTTAATTTCCTTTTAATTGGTTGGTTTGTGAGGGTCTATTTCTCATTTTGTGTTTAATCGGTTTCTTAGGAAAATAGAGAAGAGGATGGCTGGGACCTGTCAGAGGTAGTGACCCTTCGTGAATGGGCTGGGTTGCCCTTGGATCAAGTCATCTTCATTCAGGTATGTGCCATTCTTTCCCCACTTATATATAGTTTTAATATTTTTGTTTGGTTTAGAGACATAAAATACATAGAAAAACCTTCAAAGACATTTGTACATTCTGCATAGATTATTTAGTTCAAGGTAGTATTTATTCACATATCTATATCTAACAAACGTTCATGAATCATATATAGAAGTAAATATAACAGTAAATATAACAATTTATTTAAGTATACATCTGTTTCTTCAGGAAGTGGGTGAGTCTTGGTCCAGTGGAGTTCCCTCCTATGTTTTGATTGAAGAAAAGCTGTTCTCTCTCCATTCTTTTTTTGAGGGGGTGTTTCTCCTTTGGTAAGACTGTCTTTTTCTCTACTTGGTAGATTATATTGATTAATTAGATATTTATTTTATTAAGTTTGTTGAACAGGGTCTTCGGCCTGTTAAATTATGATTCTATTCTTGTTTGGTATTTCTCTGGCTTTCTCCCCTTTCTCCTCTTCTTTTTGTGTGAGTGTGTGTGTTTTTTTTGTGTGTGTTTATCCATTTTGTTTCAGTCCTGGTTGAGTCCATATGGATATCTGCAGTGGAGTCTACTTATCCATATTTGCTCTGCTCTTCGTCGTTGGCCCTTGGACCAACCCGCTCTGCTTTCCAGCGCTATGACTCTGAGGTTCTTCAGGCCATGCTGCTGGAAGTGTTGGACCAATTTGGTGTCCGTTTTGCGTCCACATTTTATGTTGTGACGGTGAGCCCACATTCTGGTTTTAATTGAGTTTTTGGTTTCCCCTACATATTGCATTTCACATTTGTCACAGTAGATCAGGTACACCGAATTGGTTGCTGCCAAGGTAAGTCCTGATTGTGCAAAAAACCTCGTGCCGGTTTGGTGGTTACTAACTATCGGTGGTTCTGTGGGTTGGGCCGCTTTAGCGTGAGTGGGAGGCAGTTTAGCTCTGACCAGAAGATCTTGAAGGTTTGGGTTCTTTTTAAATGCTGAGATTACTCTCAGAGAGTCAGGTAGAGAGTTGTTTTTCATTTGTTCCGTGAGGTTGTTTTTCCATTTCTGGTGTATTTGTTTACCCTGTGTCGAGTAGACTGAGACCAGCGGTATTAGTTGTTTCTCTTTCTCATCTTTTGTTATTTCAGGGGGGGTGTTTTTGCTCTGTTTTAGCACTTGTCTCAGGAGTGCTCTTGAGTAACCTCGATTTCTTAGGGCCTGAAAGAGGATTTTTGTGGCTGTGTTTTTGTCCGTTTCTCTGGTGCAGATTCGATTGAATCTGAGTAGCTGGGATTTTAAAATCCCTCTGAACGTGTGTTGAGGGTGGAAGCTTTGTTTATGTAAAAGAGCGTGTGTGTCCGTGTCTTTAAAGTAGACTTTAATGTCGAGTTGGCCGGTTTCTTTAAATCTGGGGCCTTTGAACACTGTTGTGTCCAGGAAGTTGACCTCCGTTTCGTGGAGGAGTGGTTTGATTTTGATTGATGGGTGGTGATTGTTGAGGGTTTCGACAAAATCATTGAACTCCTCTCTGGAGTGGGTCCATATACCCCATATGTCATCCAGGTAATGAAGATAGGAAGTAGGTAGTTTGTTGCATTTTTTAAGTGCTTCCTTTTCCCATTCTGCCATGTAAATGTTCGCATAGGCTGGGGAGAATCGCTTCCCCATGGCTGTGCCTTTGACCTGTAGGTAGTGTTTCTTGTCGAATTCAAAGTCGTTTCTAGTGAGGTTGAGGTGGAGTAGTTCTAATATGTGTTTGTCTGGTCTCTTGGGGTCTGGGCACCCCTTCAGAGCCGCGTCTATCGCCTTCATGCCCATGTCTGTGTCGATGTTTGTGTAGAGGCTTTCTACGTCCATCGAGAAGATGAAGCATGGTTCTTTTATTCTGAGGTTTTTGACTTTTGTGATGAAGTCGTTTGTGTCTTTCAGGTAGCTGGGGTGTTGTGTAGAGAGGGGGTTGAGGTAATAGTCCAGGAGTTCCGCCGAGCCGTAGGATTCGCTCCCGCAATCTGAAATGATGGGTCGGCCCGGGGGGATTTTATGGGGGACTGTCCAGGTTTCAGGGGGTTTGTGGATCTTGGGTAGGAGGTAAAAATATCTGGGGTGATTGGCCTTTCAGGTAGAGAGTTTGTGATTTGCTTAAAAAGTTTTCTCCCACTAGTTGGTCTAGGATTTGATGGATTTTGGGGGTTGTTTCGGGGTATATGGGTTTGGGGAGAGGACGGTAATATGTTTTGTCCTGGAGTTGTCGTTGGGCTTCCTGAACATAGTCCGCCCTGTCCATGATAACAATGGCCGAGCCTTTATCCGCCGGTTTGATTACCATGGTTGTTAGTTTTCTTAATTCCTGTAGGGTTTTTTCTTCTTTTGGGGTGAGGTTTGGTATTTCCGGTTCAATTTTCAGGTTGGCTAGGTCTTTTTTGTCCTGTTTGATAACATTAATCAGTTCTGTAGGGAGTTTGTCATTTGGGGGTTCCCAATTGGAGTTTAGATGGAATGGTGGGGGATTCTCCTTGGTCGATGATTGAAAGTGTATCGCTAGTTTTAGTCTTCGGTGGTATTGTTGTAGGTGGGCCGCGAGTGACTTCCTTGTGTGTGGGAATCTTGTGTTAGTTGGAATAAAGGAGAGACCTTTTTCAAGGAGTTGAATGTGTGCTTGGGAAAATTGGACTGCGGTGGCTAGATTGATGACTGTTTTTGGTTTGTTGTTTTGTGTTAAGTTCCCCTGTTGGTGGGGTTGGGGCCTGAGTCTAAAAAAAGACAGCCAGTGATTCCACATTGCTGTCCCTGTGTTCGCGCTCCAGTGTATCAGGTCCCTTTCTGTGGTGAAATTGATGCTGTTTAGTCTGGGTATAGCCGTCCCCGTTGTTCTGATTATTTTGTTGAGTTGTTTAAGGTTTTGTTTCCACCTATAGGGTAGCACCTCCACGAAGTTCAACAGTGGTACGTGGATGCGGGCATTGGGGAAGGTTGCTCTCGCGGTTAAGATTAGTTTTAGCACATATCTTTTAAGGAGTTGGTGGTCATTTTGGCCTTTATCATTAATCCCAAATGCGAGAATAGCTTCCTGAACCATATCACTTGTGGGGGTGTTGTATGTCAGGAGCTGTATTGCTTGTGAGAGGTTGGCCCCAGGGTAACAGTCAATTTGGACCCTGTTGTTCTCCATGTATTTGAGTCTGCTCAGATTAGAGTCGCCTATGATTAGGATTGCTCTTTTAGGTTTCACGTTCCAGTTCGCTCTCTTATTTCCGTAGTGTTCATGTCTGGTGTATAGTGTTTTGTCTTCTGTTTTACGGATGAGGGAGATTAGCTCATCTAGGGCTAGTTCCGCGTCTTCCTCGCTTTCACTGGGTGGGTTTGTGGTTCCGGGTCTGTTTACCATATGTTGTGCTGATGTTAGCGGTTGGTCATCCTCCCAGTCTGTATCCCAATTAATGGTTTCCAGGTTTAAACAGTTCTGGATTTTCATTTCTGGTTGAGTGGGGGAGAATAGGGGGGTCAGAAGGTATAGTATTAGTTTTCTCAGGTGTTTCTTTTAAGTTTGGAAAATTCTGAGATGCTGTTGCTCCAGATGAGGGGGTAGGGGAAATTGTTTTCGAGTGGATGTTCTTGTTAGTTTGATTTCTATTTTTCTTATTTTGGCAGGGTGAGGTTCTGGTTCTTGTAAGTGTTGTTTTTCAGGGGTTCGAGTTAGGATTTTTTTTGGGTGCCGTGGTCGGGAAGGTGGGGGAGAATGCTGGTTCCAGGGGCGGTGGTGTTTCACGGTTTGCTTCTTTTGGTTGTATCTGTTGTTTATTCGCCATTAGTGTTAATCGGTTTCTTTTATAAGTTGGGGTGTTCCTATTCTCTGTGGAGAGGGGGACGGGTTCCGGGGTTATTTTCTTTGTTATTATCAGGGAGGGTCCCACATTCTTTCTGTTTTCTGGGGTTGATCTGTTCTTGTGGGGGCGTATGTTTTGGTGAAGCAGTCCGGTGTTTTTTGGACTCTGGGATTAAGTCTTTAGGATTTACGTTTCTTTCTTTGTTGTTCCCTGTCTGTTCTGCGGTCTCGTGGTGGGAGAGGGGCCGTGGGTTAGTTCGCAGTTTGTGTGAGTATACCCATGTCTCTTAGGATTGTCGCTGTTGTTTGAATGGTTTCATCTTTGAGATGAGGGAATCTGCGTGAGGCCCATTTTAGTGCCGTGTCCCATACTGCCTGGGTTTGTTCTTTTGGTGTCGTGTTGATGTTTTGTTTTAGAGTTCCCACTGAATTTATGTAGTGTTCTTCCAGTATTTGTAAGGCTGTATACATCCAGTTGGTCGCGTTTGCCTCTAGGAGTGTTCGAGTTGGGGCTGTGGGAGTTGCCGGGTTGATTGCCGATGTTAGAAACTCTTGTAGTTGTTTGAAGTATTTGGGGGTTTGGATAGTTTCATCCGATCCTTTTATCATTCCTATATGGTGGTTTATTTGGAGTAGTCTGAAGATAAGGCGAGTGAGGGCTTGGAAGTCGGTTTTTGGTGGTTTTTGCTGTAATTTTAGGTGGGGGGAGACAGAGATGAACTGGGTTAGTCTTATTAGTTTTAATACTTGGTAATATTTTGTTGTACATTTATTTGTTATTGTTTCTATACATAGTTTTATTTGCTGTGGAAGACAGTATTTTTGTGTGTATGGGAGTCAGTTATCCAAAGGCACAGGCAGGTTAGGTTAGGGAATTTATCGATGACTCCCCCCACAGATGTAAATGAACATCGGTGGTTTGGAGTGGAGAGTCAAAGGCAAAGCACGGGCCGTCGCATGTCACTGTGTGCTCCTGTTACATTATACTGTCTTTTCCTTTAGCTTGGAAGTGGGGTCCTGCCCCTTGGTTGTTTTCCCACTTTTGGGTGGGGTGTTCTTTTTGAGCGGTCAGAGGACCTGGGTCGTGACATCAGTGGGCGGTCGTCATTAACCTATCAACCACTGCAGGCCGGGCTAGGCCACGCACAACCCCAGTCCCCCTCCCACTCGGAGTGGTCTCCAGTGGGGAGGGGGATGGGGTGTCCTTTTTTGAAAGAGTGGGAGTTATGTCCCTGATTGGTTACCCTGTTTGGGTATGGTTCATTTCTCACGTGCTCCTTCTTCAGATGTTTAGAGGAAAGGGGTTGACATCCTTTTGGTTGAATTTGGGGTTATGATTAGGCGTTCTTTCCTTTTTTGGTTATGGTCAGGGTTAATGGTCTGGTCTAGTGTTAAAAATTAGAGGTTATATTATTTAGGTTTAGGGCATGAGCTTACTGAACGGTTAGGTTGAGGTCAGAGGTCAAATGGTTAAGTTTAGGCAATATTGTGATTATTAGCTGTAGGAGTTGACATCCTCTTTGTTGAATTTGGGGTTATGGTTAGGCGTCCTCCTTTTGGTTGAAATTGGGGTTATGGTTAGGCGTTCTTTCCTTTTTTGGTTATGGTCAGGGTTAATGGTCTGGTCTGGTGTTAAAAATTAGAGGTTATATTATTTAGGTTTAGGGCATGAACTTACTGAACGGTTAGGTTGAGGTCAGAGGTCAAATGGTTAAGTTTAGGCAATATTGTGATTATTAGCTGTAGGGTTAAACCTGGTTATGGTTAGGGTCATTTGTATGGGTGGGTGTTAAATTGTAAAATCAGATGGTTAGGTTTTAGGGCCTGGAGTGACTGAGCGGTTAAGGTGAGTTAAGGTTAGGCAAGGGGGAAGGGGTGGGTGGGTGGGGGGTAGGATTAGGGCCAGAAAACAGAGATGTCTGTTTTTTCTTTTTGTAAATATAGTCCAAGTTGACTTTTTCTTATCT
>NW_018128895.1:0-4149 GCF_001952655.1 Monopterus albus
TCACAGGTGATAGAATCTGAAAATGATTGTAAAGCAGATGTCAGACTGGCTCAGTAGATTTATCCTTTGTTTTCTATTTTTAACTTCTGCAGTGCAAACACAAGAAACATTACATACAAATTAATAAATTCATAATCTTGTGACAGCCATATAGCTTTTTGCTTATTTTTTTCACTGTAACATTATTTTCATTAAATACTTTTATTAGGTAATTTCTGACACTATGACTCATACATTATGTAGCCAATAGCAATCTGATCGCCCAGTCTGATACTAGTTGTCAGTATTGGTTTCGATCTAGGCATTTTTTGTAGGATCGGTATCAGCCAGAATAAAGCCAATCTATTTCTGAGCATTATTTACAACTACAGTCCTGAGTTTGAACAGACTAACTCAGTTTTTTACACAACTGTGTCACACAAACAATAAGCTACAATAATAATCAATACAGCTGTTTACACAACCTGTGTGTCAGCTGGCACAGGCCTATCACTCACACATAGGTGCACCTGAAGCCTGTTTTTAGCTTCAGGTCTATTCCGTAAGGCCTATGTGTAAAACAGTTCATGCAATCCACCAAGACAATAAAAATCACAAGTTCCAACCAGAACTCTATAAATAATAAGTAATCTGTGCTCTAACTTGATATTTAACAGACACTCCAATAAGACTGAAAATGAGTAGGCTGAAGCCAAATCCTATTCATATAACCACCCCTCTAATTAATCACTATATTTACTACCTCACAATCAGATTAAACTGATGTATAATTACAACTTATATGTATACATTCAAATCAACAGCCAAATTAAAAGCAAGCAAACAACAAAGAAACAAATAAAATGACATTTCATGTACTACCTAAGCATAAGTACATCTTACACTAAGATCTTATACTTATTCAGTGCATCATTTTTCAACTGAGATGTACATAATTTTAACAAAGTACTTTTATTCAGTAATGTCTAACAGTATTCATAGACGCTTTAACAAATAACAGTCTGAAGCTGACAAATCATGCCACAATCCTTCCCTTCACATGGCTGTGACCCAGGATGGTCTGAACATGAAATAACTAAACACAACACAGAATGTCGTAACTTCCCCTCTATTTTGTCATTTCTCTATGAACACTGCTGCTGGAATTCAGTATTTTGAAGTGGGGCTTTAACCTTGACATGCATATGGGTGCAAATTTAAGAAACCTGTCATCTAAACATGACTGTTTTAAGAATTTTGTTTTGTGACAGTGAATTACAAAATACTGAACTTTACCAGACCTGTAATGTTGCTTATTTCTCCCTCTGCACATCTGATACAGTCATAACAGCAGACAGGTTTTCCTTTCTGGAGAACCTTGCGAGTTCCTGGGGGACATTTCTCACTGCAAACTGACACAGGCACCTGCATGGACAAAACAACTATAAGGAAAACGTAATGATACTTAACTTATGATACATAAATAAAGTGTTGACATGGTAGTTTACCTGTTTTGAGTTCTGTGCCCAAATAACAGACTCAAGTTGCAGACTCAACTGTTTGTCTGCAGGTAAAGATGCATCATAAAGACCAACTGTGACAAAGTCCACAATGCCATTTTCTGTTGGCTGCCAAAGGAAAAAGTAATGATACTTAACTTATGATACATACAGTAAAGTGTTGACATAGTAGTTTACCTGTTTTGAGTTCTCTGCCCAAATAAAAGACTCAAGTTGCAGACTCAGCTGTTTGTCTGCAGGTAAAGATGCATCATAAAGACCAACTGTGACAAAGTCCACAATGCCATTTTCTGTTGGCTGCCAGTTTATAATTTCATACTTTGCTGGTAGGTCTCCTTTCTCATTAAAGTAAACCTCGTCTCCTTCTTTGGTTTTGAAGTGAATCTTTCTTATGTGCTGTAGAATCTAAAAACATAGGTATAAATTTAATTAATTATGGCAGATGTTGTTGGCTCACTATCACAGACAGCATCAATTTATTATACAAAAAAGTTCTTTCTTTATACTTAATGTAAAAATGAAGTTGAGTTATTTAATGTTGAACTCACTGTGAGTGGATCTGGCTGCACCTTGGTGTTACATGTTTCATTACAACCAAGAATACTATGAAGTGCATGTGCCACAGCATACACTCCTTTATAGACATTGTAATTTATAGGCATGAGTGACATATCAGTGAAGCTGTCTTGCACTTCATTCACATTTTCATGTCCAGTACATTCTCTCTGATTCTCTACTGATGAGTTTGATTGCTTGAACTTACAGTTAAATAAAGTCTCCCAGAACTCTGTAAACAATTTGTTACTAGATGAATTGAGTAGCTTCACATTTAATATAAACTCTTTCATGCCACTGACATGTGCTTTGGGGATGGCCAGACCTATGGCACCATCCAGAATGTGATGTGTATCCTTTTCTGCAGTTTGGGAATCAGTAATCCATGACTCAGTTCCTACCCACTGGTACCCAGTCAAGTTGTGCTGAGACAACTCAAGTATAAGCACATTCATTTCACCGGATGAGGCAAAAAATACAATCACCTTGGAGGTTGAAGCCTTGATAATGTCAATTATATTTTTAATTTTTTCTGATGAATCAGTTGGAAGGAAATACACAGAATACTCCAGACAAATGCCCAGTTGCTGTGCAGTCTTTGTGAATATAGACATGCCATTATTGCCATAATCATTATTGCTTCTAATAGCTCCAACCCAAGTCCAACCAAAGTGCTTGACCAACTGGGCCAGGGCTCTGCTCTGATAGTTGTCACTGGAAATTGTTCTGAGGAAGGATGGGTATTTGGTTTTGTCACTGAGACAAGCACAGGTGGAAAAGTGGCTGATCTATAAGAAAAAGAAATGACCTCCTGAGATAAAAATGTAACATTCACACACTCAGAGTAGCTGGATAATTGTTGATTTTTTAAAAATTAAACAAATATAATTACATAGTTACTAATCTTACCCACCAGTGGGATATGAATGGGTCCGATGACAGTAGCTATAGCCATGCTAAAAGAGGAAGCATACCCTCCTATAATGGCCTGCACTTGTGTTGATCTGGTACATGGTGCCTCAGTGGGTGCAGACACAACTTCATTACCATTAACCAAGGCCAGTGCAGCCCTCACACTTCCGGCAACAGATTCACAGTCATCATACATCTTAAAGCCCAGAGAGATGCCAGGTAGTAGGTCTGTGCTATTATTAATCTCCTCAATGGCAAAAATCATAGCCTGGGCATTCTGTATGTCTACGAACCCAAAACTTGATGCAGACAGTTTTAAACAGTACTAATTATAGTACTTGAAACAGAAACGATTGAATATTCACTTAAAAATTTGATGACATTAATACAACAGGAAGTATTTGAACGTTCAGGAATAAATAATGTAATTTTTTTAATGTTAATACTCAATTTAACTAATTATATATATTTTTTAAATTTGTATTTGTATCTGTAGCTACTTCATTATAGACAGTTTAAATCTACAAAGACTTATAATCTGTAATTTACCTGGTACATTCCATTGGCAGTGGTTTTTGTATGTAAGTTTCCTGTCTCTCCTTCATGATGTGGAAAGAGAAGATTGCTCCCAGTATAATGTCCCCATCTCTAGATAGTAGGGGGTTCTCAGCATCCCCTATTTGCCAACACACCAGCTCCTCAGCCTGAGAGAAAGACATCACCAACAACAGCTGTAAAAGTGCCCAGCCCCACTCTGTCCACCTCTGTGTGGACGTCATACTGTCTGAGGGAGGTAAAGCACTGGGTGGCATCACATGTACCTTAATGTAAATCAGACGATCACACTGGTATTTATATGTACATTTTTGATTAGCACAAAAAAAATAAAAACTGAACATTGATTCTTCTCTGTCGACTTACAAGGAGATAGGGAGGTGCCCAAACTGAAAAGAAGTAACCATTTGCCTTGGTGTTTACAAATATACTGTACTTAATATATGTTTTGTCAGATAGGAATATTCAATTATGCTATACAGTTTTTCTTCTTAAACATTTAATTAAACTTATTGTTTATAAAATTTTATATTTACATTTTAAACATTGAAAAAAGCCACAATGAAGATGATTGTATGTAAAGTTGATAATGTTCAACAACAGTACAATGATTAGTTCATCTCTGTCT
>NW_018128895.1:5791-6248 GCF_001952655.1 Monopterus albus
TGTCCTCTGGTGTAGCTGCAACAACCTGGAGTTGAACATGCTCTAAACAGTGGAGATGACAGTGGACTTCTGGAAGAATTCTGTTTATACTGCTTATTTTGCATTGTTTACACTGTTTGTTGCTTGTTAATACTGCTTATTTTGTTATATTACACCGCCTTATCCTGGTTTACTGTTTACTCGCCCCTTGTATAGGTATATGTGCATTCACATTGAGAGCCGATGTACCAGAGTCAAATTCCTTGTGTGTCCGACACACCTGGCCAATAAAGCAGATTCTGATTCTGATCTTTTTAAGCTTGTAATAATTAAACTTTTGTCCACTTTGGTTCAGCACAAAGAGCTGTAAAAACAACATTATCCCCTTTTTCAGTTGATATGTCGAGCTTGTCAGCAAACTCTGTAGTAAGATGGCGCCGACGATGGCAGTCTTGGTTACTCGCGCTCTCTTGTGTTT
>NW_018128896.1:0-5032 GCF_001952655.1 Monopterus albus
AAGCAGCTTTCCCTCCACCGGAAAGCTTCCAAATTGTTCTATACCCCAGCTCTGACTTTCCAGCGATTATTCTTGTGCCTGACCCTCTTTTTCTGACCCCAGATTGCTTATTTGACCACCATACTTTGCCTTATCCCCCCAGTTTCTGAGTACCTGCTTGTAGCGACCCTCAGATAACTCCTCTCACACCTCGCAATTGTGAATCCCTCAGATGTGTGTGTTTGCCGGCACTGACCTTGGACTGTATTAGTGACCTTATTTTGGATTCTGGACTTTTTTCTCTTTGTTTTGTTTGGCTAGTAAAGTAACTATACTCTACCTGTGTACATCTGGCATTATAATTGAGTTCACTATAGACACTATTTGGCAGCTTCACTCACCAAACCCGACATTGAACTGGCAGGATAAAGACAAATTGTTTTTAAAGTCATGGGGATACTAGATGTTCTTCTCCAGTTCTCTCCTCCCTTTAATGTGTCTGATAAGAATTACCCAATGTTTACCTTTTGAAATACTATGGTTTTATTGGGTTCCAAATGAATCTATACATGAGAAATATTATTTACTTGTTTATTTATTGGAAAACCAAAGATTTAAAAAACTATTTGTCAAACAAGAGATAAATGTTCCTGACCAAAATTACCTATAGAACACATACACCAATATTTTTTTAACTAATGTTTATTCAGAAACATTAAAGACAAATATCTGAAGTTCATTGTCTTTGTAAATATGTATCCCTATCTTATAGTAAAACAACTGGCTAATAGCATAATATTTTTTTTGTGTATTATCATTTATTAAAATCAGGATTGGGGAAAAGTACAGGATCTAATGATTAATTTTCAGTCTTAAATCACTGGTGTCAATATGGCACCAAATGAGGGCAAGGTGACATCAATCTCAGCAGAACACAAGAATGAAGTGTTCTGTCTCTTTGAGCAGAAAAACAGATAAACAGTGAAGAATGTCACACAGCTGCATTTAGTAACCACAAAAGGACACTGAATGGAAAGGACATACTGTAACAGTGCCAAGTTTTAAGCTTTTTTGTGGTTAATATTTCACAGTATGTCCCATCTATTGGACAATACAATATACAGGGTGGGCCAAGGAAAAGTAGCCCACCTCCAAAACAATCCACTTGCTACTTTTCCGTGGCCCACCCTGTATAACAGACATATATAAAGCCTCAAACACACCCACAAAGCCAAAAGCAAGAAGACAAGAGACTTTGTCTGCAGTGAACTGGCAGCATAAGTAGAAAGACTGTTTTTAAAGTCATGGGGATTGTAGATGTTCTTTTCCAGTCCTTCAGTTCTGTCTCCCTGCTGGGGGCTCTGGTGGTTCTGCTTCTTCTCTACATCATCTCCTACTCCAGACCCAAATCCCAGGAACACAGGATGGATCCTCCTGGACCAAAACTGTTTCCTCTGCTCGGTAACCTGCTGCAACTGGACTTACAGAGACCATACAACACGTTACTGAAGGTGAGGAAGTGACTGTAGTAAATTGTGTTGTAGGGCAGTTTGTTGTGTCTGTTAGGTGCCGTTCGCAGTCAGTGTGCGAACGAGAAAGAGGCGGACCCAGGTAGCCGACTTCGGTGCATGCAGTGATTTGTTATATACAGTGATGAAGGGAGTAACAATACACAGAGGGAAATAGTACGTAGTCCTGTCAATGAGTAGTAGCCGGGTATTTGACCAACCGCAGGAGGTGAGGAGATGGAGAGCTGGGCCAAGCTGCATAGGCTGGGTCACTCCTGGGCTGGTCGGCGGTGATGGTGGTTACTGAAGGTAGAGACAGAGAGATTAAGGCAATAGTGGAACAAATAGGTGACTGTGCATTGACCTGCCTGGGAGGAGAGAGTGGAGCAACAGTCCTTCGGGGAAAACACAAAACAGTAGCTGGCTAGGGGATAAATACATACAAAACAATGAAAACGCACAGAGTAAAGTTGACCTAGAGACTAGAACGAACTGGCAAGTGACTGAGGAGTGAAACCAGGTAATATAGTGAGTAACCTAATCAAGTGCAGCTGGTGATAAGGGAGTGAGGAACAGGTGAACGTGGTAAGAGTAATTGGGCAAGAGACAGTAGGAAAGGTGAGGGAGGCCAGAGTGGACGAGCAAACCTGACAGTGTCTGCGTCTCAGACAGACTGATCACAATGTGCATATGTGTGATAAAGGCATTACATTATATCCCTGCCCGTAGTTTTCCAAGAAATATGGGTCAGTGTTCACTGTCTATTTGGGACCCAAGAAAGTGGTGATCCTGGCAGGATACAAGACGGTGAAGGAGGCACTTGTCAACCATGCTGAAGAGTTTGGAGAGAGAGATGTACTCCAAATTGTAGAAGACCTTAATCATGGTAGGCAAAAACAAAAACTGAGCTTTTTTTAAATCATTATCTTTTAACTGTTTATGACATTTGGCCCATAATATGGTAACTATTTGCTATATTTTCTTGAAATACTTCATCTCAGGTATTGCATGGTCAAATGGTGATGTATGGAAAGAGATGAGACGCTTTGCTTTGACAAACATGAGAGACTTTGGGATGGGCAAGAAGGTAATTGAGGACAAGATCATTGAGGAGTCTCACTACCTCATAGAAGTGTTTAAGAAATTTAAAGGTAAGTATTTTATTACTACCACCTGCATGATAAGCAACGTGTGAGGCTTTAAACAAAACTCTTCCTGTTTCCCTTGTCTCAGGTGAAGCTTTTGATACATCCCAACCAATAAACTATGCAGTCTCTAATATAATCTGCTCCATGGTCTATGGCAGCAGGTTTGAATATGATGATCCAGAGTTTACATCCATGGTAGATCGAACAAACAGAAGAAGTCAACTTGGGGGGACACCGTCAGTACAGGTATCATTTTATATTTATGTTAAGCTCAGACCTTCAGCCTTGAATTAAATTACCTGATAAAACTTTATTTTACATACTGATATGTTGTTGTTTGTAAAAGTTGTTCAACATGTTCCCATGGATCGGCAAATGGTTTGCTAACAAGAAGGAATTCAAGAAGTTGTCTGAGGCCAACAAAAAACAGAACTCAGAGCTGTTCAGTCAGCTGAAAGAGACCCTCAATCCACAGATGTGCAGAGGTTTTGTGGATGCGTTTCTGGTTCAAAAGCAAAATCTGGAGGTCAGAAAACATATAATTCATCACAGTTGATATTTTTACTTATGGAGCTGATCAGAATGTTTTTTTTCATTACTACTATAGTTCCACCATTAATTTTGGCCATGACTGTGGCCACAAAAATGGATGTGCTGAGACAAACTCATGGTTTCTGCATCCACTCACAGTCTGTATAAAAGTGTTCTTGTTCACTGTGCAAGTCCACAGTTGCCCATGTCTGTCCTTGAGTGTGATCAAGAAATTAGAAGAGCTACTGTATATACCATGTTACAAAATGGAACCAACTCTAAAGTTTCTTCAGGCCGTTGCTACTTTCAGCACATACAGTATGAACAATAGAGTTGTCTGGTTAACGTCCTCCATGCACATTTAAATGTCTTGACAATATACTGATATGTATCCTCGAGAATCTAATATCTTACTGTTTAATACATGACTGCTCGAATTTTGAAAAAGCAGTTTGAGTGTTTGTACTACTCTGTTTTTTGAGCCCAAGCTTATTGCATTAGCTTCTGACTTGCTAGTTTGCTAAAATGCTGAGGGTGTGATGGGAAGCCTGCGAGGAATCAGATCTTCATTCCTTCACCCTGTTACTTGTAGTTGTTGGTCAAGGTGTCATGTTTGTCTGTCTACACCCTTCTCAGGCCAAAAGTAAAGTAATCGGTAAACAAATGTAACAGTATCAGAGTTTTGTATCAGATTTGTTTGAGTAACTGCACTGATTCATTTTTTCCCCCAGGAATCTGGGATTACAAACAGTCACTTCAATGATGTAAACCTTATGACGACAGTCCGTGATCTCTTTAATGGCGGCACTGAAACAACATCAACCACACTGAGATGGGGACTTCTGCTAATGGCCAAGTATCCAAAAATACAAGGTAACAAGTTCAGAACATCAGCAGCTTTCACAGAGCGACAGTCCATCAGTCCAAGAAACCATATGTGCTTCACCAACACAAAAATCATCTTTGTAAAAACAATGCTTCATGTCCCAGACCAGGTCCAGGAGGAGGTGAATAGGGTGATAGGGAGTTGTCAGGTGCAGGTCAAGGACAGGAAGAACCTGCCCTTCACTGACGCTGTCATCCATGAGACACAGAGACTGGCCAACATCATCCCAATGGCGCTTCCTCACAAAATGAGCCAAGACATCACTTTCCAGGGCCACTTCATTGAAAAGGTCGGACTGAAGCAAACTAATAATATGAATGATCCACCTTGACTGAAAACAACAGAATAGAGGAGTCAATCAATAGATTTACATCTTAATGAATACCTGTTCATTAATGAGTGAACAGGTGTTGGTTTGATGGTTGTGATATTCACCATGGGGTGTCAGAACACACAGGATCAAATAACTTCTCTTCTTTACTCTAATTTCTTGTCACAGCAGCAGAGTATTGCAACAAAACAGGTGAAGAGTTCAAAGACTCCTGTTGCTTAACATGTAAATGCTTTTCAATCTCTGTGTTGTTTGCAGGGGACCACAGTGTATCCTCTCCTGACATCTGTCCTGTATGACAAGGCTGAGTGGGAGAGACCACACTCCTTCTATCCTGCCCACTTCCTGGACAAAGATGGGAAGTTTGTCAAGCGAGATGCCTTCGTGCCTTTTTCTGCAGGTTCCTGAACTCAGCCATCTTTTCTTACTCATGTTCACTTATTGGCAGATGATATGAACATTTTCCTTTGTCATATCTTGCAGGTCGGAGGGTTTGTCCTGGAGAGGGTCTGGCCAGGATGGAGCTTTTCATCTTTTTCACCACCCTCCTGCAGCACTTCCGCTTCACTCGTCCACCAGGAGTTTCAGAGGATGAACTAGATCTGACACCACGTGTTGGCTTTACCCTCAGCCCTTCAGACCACAAACT
>NW_018128896.1:5329-6233 GCF_001952655.1 Monopterus albus
GAGGCGTTCCCAGGCCAGCCGAGAGACATAGTCCCTCCAGTAAAATATATTCCTATAAATTAAAAGTGTAAATGCTACATCATGAAGATGTAAATATTAGATGTACATGCCCATAAACACAATGCTGCACATCCTGTTGACCTCAGTCCATATCTAACCAAAACTGGTGAGCACATTCCTTCATTAGGGGCAGAAACATGCTCCCAACCAGTCAGGGGCAGTCTATTGTAGCATCACCTCAGATTTGGATGGATTACCCTCATCCCACTGCTTCTGATTTTGTAGGAATGTGTTTAAACAACAAAGAACTCTGCCTAATCTCCTCCTTTGCTTATGTCATAATTATTTTACTCACTAGAGGTCACCAAAGAATATGTCACTGTTGGTGTTTAGAAACCTGGATTTATCTCAGCTCGAAGCAGTGAAACCTTTTCATCTTTTTTTTTTTATAAATCCCCAAATCAAGACCTTTATGAAGTTATCACATGTGGTTGTTTAATAAGACACCTGCTAGAAACAAACATGTAAACTTTCCTTATTATATATTTCTATATATTAAAACCACACACTTGCCAACGTTTACTATTAACTGACCAAAATGCAGAGTTGGGAAAAGCATGGATGGATAGAAACTGGAGTTCAATAATAAATAAGGAAATGGTTAATGCAAATACCAGTTTCTGATAAGTAACTGAACAGTGTCAGGGAACACCAACTGGGCAGGCAAACACAAGGTACTAGTGGAGAACAGTTCTGAGCCAGGTTTACATTTATTAGGACAAATGGTACAAACAGGAATCAAGGGCTGAAACATCCAGCGGAAGAGTAAAGGTGAGGTCGAAAAGGAATGGAAAAACAGGACAGGAGCTGGCTTGCCTCTTGTGTTGTACCCGGTACTTTTTAC
>NW_018128897.1:0-3958 GCF_001952655.1 Monopterus albus
CCACACAAAGGCATAAAGACATGTATTTGTGTGCGTGTGTTTGTGAGTCAGAGAAACAAAGGGGGAGAACTGAAATGAAGGATTTAATCCCAGAAGGCTCATGTTGGCCATGATTAGAAAGACCAAGTGTCATCAGTATTGCTATAAAAATGATGTTATTAAACATGATTTATGCTATGTTTTAAATAAAGATATGCTATTTAATGCGTTTTAAACTTTCAGAACAGAGCTATGTGAGAAACTGGCTGTGTAGGTTTGAAGGACGTTTTCTATCCTTCAGGTGAAATTCTGTGTGCTGTGATATACTCAGTTACAGAAAGTTCCAGACAAAGAGAGACACAACTGTCAACCGCAGGCTAAACATGTGTTCCAGTATGATTAGCTTCTAGATTGCGCTATCAGAGCGTGCCTTTTTACTATATATTATGTTGTATAAACCTACCTCACTCAGACAACTCTGTATGCTCATGCTGACTTGCATTCTTGCTGCAAGAAAAGTAAACTACCTAAAATGATTCCAGTGACTTCATTGCTTTATTAAAATTCTTTTGACATGTAAATGTTCTTATACATGGATCAAACTTAACTGAATCATTGCCTCAAACATGCACAAGATTAAAAAAGAGAAAAGCAGAAGATCCAATGGCCACGGTCAAGAAAGATCACATGACCTGGGAAACAAAAAGCACATTTTTATATTGTTATTCATAAGCTGGAGCTCGACCTCACAGGTGTGAAGTGTTGGTCTGTTGTACAGCTGAGTCTCAGCTCATTGTTGATGCAGCAGCCCCACCTGCTGTTCAAACCAAACCACCACTGGCTGACATCAGACCTCCCCTCCATCTGGTGTAAATCTGATGGTTCAGCACCAGCAGCGACAGTGAGCCAGACTTTAATACAAAGGGAAGCAAGCAAACAAAAATATGGTTTCAAGTCTTCAGCTGCGACAAAAGAGCAAAGTTCTCCTGCAGCGAATGACAGAGATGGAGAGAATGTCAACAAATCTAAAGATCCATTGGAAGTACATGACGTTCCCGCTCCCTACTGCAGCTTGCACGAGTCAGCAGTGGCTCCCACACTGACCCAAAGTCCAGCGTGTCAGGGCTGAGTGGACACGGTCTGGACTCTGGAGGAGAGTCATGGTTTCAGAGACGCTGTTGCTGGGGAGTCTGCAGGTCCACCGAGGCTGGTTCAGTAGAAACTGGCTGGGATCATCTGTGTGTGAGAGCTGCTTCAGACCAGCACATTTATCATATTTCCCATTTTTATTGCTGTTATATTTTGTGCTGTGTCCTAAGTGTTTTGTTTTATTGTTGTACATGTTTGTGTTTTATTATCTTGACATTTCTCATTAACCTTATATTCAGCCTTAATGCCATGTTCTGCTGATACATCCACATTCTGTCTCACTGAGGGCTGATTCTACCATATTGATAGTTGATCACTTGTTGATGCTGAAGTTTACTGATGACATTTTATGCATTCACTTCTTTTTGCTTTTAATTAGCTTATCAATTTAATTCATTTATTGACTTATTTGGCTTCTTACCTGGTTTCCAGCTCACAGACACTGATGTGCATCGACTGACATTTGCAACAACATCAACTTGTTCCTCATGATTTTTGAGATTCACTAAAGTTCCTGCTACTTCCCAGACTCATTGTTTCGCCTGGTCCATTTCCATCTGTCCCAGCTGCAGTGACTCAGACCTGGTGTGTCCACAGAAGTGTGAACAGACCAGACCAGATCTGGGTCACCTGCGTATGTGCTCCTAGACCCGATTCCGCTCTGACCTCTGACTGTGCAGCGCTGTCAGAGTAGTCAGATCAGAATCCATGTGGTTGTTTTACCATCTCCTCCTCTGCACATATGGCTTGTCGTCATCATTTGGTGTCAGCCCGTCACAGACCAGTAACAATAAACATGGAGGGGAGTGACGACAGCGACAGGGTCATTGGAGAGACCAGGACATTTCACATGTGGTGGACATTTATGGAGACGCTTCTGATCAGGCCAATGTGGTGGCCCCTAGAGACAGAGCACATGCACAAACAAAGCAAACATATAAACAAAATGCACATCACATCCAAAGCACAGAGCCCAGGTACAGGTCACTTACGCACATGAATGTGAAGCATCAGCAGAAGATCAGACCTGAGCATTAAAGCCTGAGATGTGACAGCAGCCAGCGAGGCCCTTGCTGTTCCTCCACAGAATGTCCACAGTATAGGTATCAAGCTGGGAGACAATAATCCATGTATTTGTACAATTTATTTAACACTCATTAATGTCATGTTTCTCTGTCTTGCAGCCTTCAACCTGTGGCAAAGTCTTGATGACCAAGCTACAATGGCAAGGACACACAGGAATGCTACAGCTGATGCCACTGTAGAGGTCCAGCGATACCTGACGGATCCTCCCCCAAGGACAGTCCGCTGACCTACTGGGACAGGCACAGACACGTGTACCCACATTTGTTCTCACTGGCACAACAGTACCTGTGTACACCAGCCTTGTATTTATTCACACCCTGTCCTAGTTACATACGCACATATTACCATCCTAGCACATCTGGTTTACCCAAGCACGCCTTCTCCCACCAACTGCACTACATATGTTCATAGACTCCACCGACTGACCATTCAATCTATACAAAAGTTTTCACATCATTCACACAAAGCCTAGTTCAGTGGTTCTCAAACATTTTCTGTCATTCACCATTTAAGAGGGTGGGCAAATTTTCAAGCCCCACTTGCCAAGAAATGATAATGAAATCGGCCAATTTTAAAATGTCAAATAACACCAAGTTCCAAACAGATAAGATACAAGTGCTACCATTGTTTGACAGAGGGATAGTTTTCAATTTTGCAGCACTTTTCTCATCCAACATAATTGATACCATGTCTACAGCACCAGGGAGCAGGAGCTGCTCAGCAATTGTGTGGTTTTTTGCACTAGACAATTCTGTTTGCAACTTTTAATGAAGCCATTTGCGCTTTGCTGTTTACTGATGTGGATTTTACCATGCGATTTTCCTTGTTTTCTGCCAGCTTTCTTTTAAAGAAGTCGAGTGGTTTATTAACGTGACTGGGGTGTGTTGTCGCTAAATGTCTTCTCAATTTGTTGGGTCTCATACTGTCTGCTGTCAGCGGCTTAAGACACAAGACACACATGGGTCTCTCCTCTGCCCCCACCATTCCCACAGTGAATCCAAGCACAAGATAGGCTTCATCATATTTTCTTTTCGCCTGGCTTTTTGGTTGATAAGGCCTGTCATTTTTTTGTCTGCTTGCGCTGAATCGCCAGCTTTTTTGTGGTCTATGTAACAAGTTTATCCATTTACGTTATTATACCCACTACATACACTATTGGCCCTCTGTGTGAAAGCTTCCTTATATTATTGAGCTGCAGTTAACATGTCAACGTTAAACCGTTATTGTTGCACTATGGTTCCACTTTTTTCTCCCGGGCCCCGAACTGATGTTAAATTAATTTACTTGTATTAATGACCCATTTCTAATTTTCTCCGTTCATTGTGCCCCACCTGTCATGGCTTTATTCCCCACTAGTGGGGCGTGCCCCACACTTTGAGAACCACGGCTATAGAGGATCCTGCACAGAGATCTTCATTTCGCCACCAGATAGCACTAAACCAAACCTTTGAACGAATGAACCAATACTCGATACAAATGATGAAGTGGTTCGATACAGGTGTCAATTGGACATCACTATTGTACAGTCAATATAAGACTATGAACAGATAAAAATGAAGATGTGTAGGACCTAATCAGGTCAACAGCATATTAGCAGCAGAAGAATATAGTCCCATTCTAAAGTGCAGCTCAGTGCAAATCTCAGTCTTTAAGAAGAAGTGTGAGCATGTGTGTGCATCTGCAGGAGTCCAATATTCTATCTGTAACTGTCTGTGTGTGTGTGTGTGTGTGTGACTAGGGGGTG
>NW_018128897.1:5218-6228 GCF_001952655.1 Monopterus albus
TTTAATGTCATGACATGTCACTAGATGTCATGTCAGAATGTTCTTAGATACACACCACTTAATCAACACTCACACACATTGATTCTCTCCATGTTTTGACTACTGCTACGGCCCGCTGTAAAGCTGGCATATCAGGTGACGCCACGGTTTGACGTTGCTGTGTAGTATGGGGCTAGCCCAACCGAAGTGATAAAATGTATAGGCTATTGTGGTTCAGGGTCTTTCATTCTTAATCTGCCTGCGTGCAGTATTGGAGGTGGAAGATACCTGGACGTGTAATGTTAATTTTACCTGTGATTCTTTGAATAAACAAGCACGTTTTTTTTTTTATATATCCAAGTGGTCCGCCTCGTCTCTCTGAGTTCCTGGTTAAAAGAACTGAAAAAAGCTTTCAACGGTGGTTTTATTTACGTGCACGCTCCTACATTGACACGTCAGCCATCAAATGTGGTGTGTGAATCAATTCCGGGGCTGATGTCAGAACTCATCACTGGGACCTGGACAAACCTGTCGGCTGCTTCTCTCTGTCCGTCAGCACTGATTCACCTTCCTCAGTATTTCTTTACAAAGCCCTTAGAGGAAAACACCCATTACTTCTGAAATGTAGACGTCCGGTTTTAGTAGATCTCAGGATAGTCTTCTACTGGAAACCCCTCGATACAGAAAAAAGCTGAGAACAAGGCTTTTAATGCTTCGCTCCTCTCAGATGGAACAGATTACCACAGGCTCTGACACTGGACCAGCTGCGGTCTCTGGCTGCTTTCACAGTTTTAGCTCCTGTACATGCTTTAAAGGTTTTATCTGAGTCTCTGACTGGTGTTGCATGTTTTGGATCACTGGACAAACCTCAGACTGGTGGATCTCTTCTTTGACCTCATTGTTTTATTCCTATTCTTTCTACATTGTTCTAACCTGATGTGTCTCTAGGGTTCATCTAGTTTGATGGATCCTGATTTTGTGGCTCTTTTCATCCTCTAACCAGTTTTTTAGTTTGTGCAGATTCTCAGTCA
>NW_018128898.1:0-2201 GCF_001952655.1 Monopterus albus
GTAACACATTTACAAAACAGTACCAAAACAGTACCGTAATACAGTATTTTATACAGTTAATGTAATGGATCATTTAAAAAATTGCATCATGTATTTATTAACAGTCCTGTATGTAATATTTCCCCTGAATGAATTTTTGTCATGTCTCAGCCTTTGTCTTGTCTCCACCCACTGGTTTCCCTTTGCTGTCAGACCAGCCCCTGTCTTTGGCCCAGTTTTCTTGCTCTTTCTACCTGCTCAGAGTGGAGCTGAAGCTCTCTGCAGCGTCACAGATGAAGGTTTCTACAAGTGTCAGTGCTCAGGAAAAGAGTCGCCACAGAGCTGGATGGCAGTCAAGGGTGAGCAGCATTAAAACATCATGAGCTTTCATATTTATAGCTTGTTTTATGTTTGTGTTTTATGTTTGTTTTAGTGTTTTCTTTAAATCACCTGATTTTTGGGAAAGAAATGAAGCTTCTTAATATTTTACTGATTTTTATTATTTACAATAGCTGTGTCAAGATATGAAATCTCATCATTGCTTGTGCCGCTGATCGTTGGGCTGGTTTCTGGAATCATACTCATTGTTCTCCTGGTCCTGTTGTGTCATTACACACAATCCAAGGGTGAGGCACTTCCCCCTGATATTAGATGTTTACTTTCTATTTAAGCTCAATTTATTCAGACACAAAGAGCACATGACCTAAAATAGCAGTAAAATCATTTATTTTACGAAACCATATAACAACACCCTTCCCTCCAGCCCCCCACCCCTAACGATCTGTGAAAAGGATGTGCGTGGCCTCTTTCAAAGACAAAAGTTCAAAAAGGCACCAGGCCCAGATGGCATGATCCCCTCCTGCAGAAAAGTGTGCGCTGATCAGCTGGAACCCATCTTCACACTCATCTTCAATAGGTCACTGGAGCTGTGTGAAGTCCCCTCCTGCTTCAAACGCTGCACCATCTTTCCAGTCCCAAAGAAAACCCCATGAGTGGGCTGAACGACTACAGACCTGTTGCCCAGACATCTATAGTTATGAAGTCCTTTGAAAGACTGGTGCTGGCCCACCTGAAAGACACCATAGATCCCCTGCTAGACCCCCTGCAGTTCGCCTACCGGGCTAACAGGTCAGTGGACGATGCAGTGAACATGACACTGCATTACATCCTGCAACACCTCAACTCCCCAGGGACCTATGCACGGGCCCTCTTTGTGGACTTTGCGGACATCCTCCACTCCAAACTGACCGAGCTCACTGTGCCTGCCCCCACCTGTCAGTGGATTACTAGCTTTCTGACAGGCAGGGAGCAGCAGGTGAGGCCAAGGGAGCCCTCTGTCAAGCTCCTAAAGTTTGCTGATGACACAACGGTCATTGGTCTCATCCAAGACGAGTCAGCCTACAAACGGGAGGTTGAGCAGCTGGATTCTGTGGTGTAGTCGCAACAACCTGAAGCTGAACACGCTCAAAACAGTGGAGATGACAGTGGACTTCAGGAAGAGCCGTCACACACTTAACCCACGACAGTATGACTGGACAATAACCCTCAGTGCAATACCTGTGTATACAGTCAGGGAAAAAAATTATTTGAAACCCAGCTGATTTTGTAAGTTTGCCCACTAACAAAGAAATGATCAGTCTACAATTTCAATGGTAGGTTTATGTGAACAGTGAGAGACACAACAATAACAAAAAAAAAAAATCCAGAAAAATGCATTACAAAAAAAGTTATAAGGTAATTTGCATTTTCATGAATGAAATAAGTATTTGATCTCTTTGCAAAACGTGCTTTAGTACTTGGTGGCAAAACCTTTATTGGCAATCACAGAGGTCAGTTGTTTCTTGTAGTTGGCCACAAGGTTTGCACACATCTCGGGGGATTTTGACCCACTCCTCTTTGCAGATCCTCTCCAAGTCATTAATGTTTCATGGCTGATGTTTGGCAACTTGAACCTTCCACTCCCTCCACAGATTTTCTATGGGATTAAGGTCTGGAGACTGACTAGGCCACTCCATGACCTTAATATGCTTCTTCTTGAGCCAATCCTTTGTTGCCTTGGCCGTGTGTTTTGGATCATTGTCATGCTGGAATACCCAACCACGACCCATTTTCAATGCCCTGACTGAGGGAAGAAGGTTCTCACCCAAGATTTGACGGTACATGGCCCCATCCATCTTCCCTTTGATGCGGTGCAATTGTCCTGTCCCCTTGGCAGAAAAACA
>NW_018128898.1:4219-6218 GCF_001952655.1 Monopterus albus
CTCTATTTATTCAGATACAAAGAGCACATGACCTAAAATAGCAGTAGAATCATTTATTTTACAAAACCATATAACAACAAATGTCTTTTTCACAGATTCCTGCTCCATCAGGTTGGTACAACTCTCTTCTCTTGTCTTATAAAATAACAGCAGCACTTCCAGTTTCTTTATTAAATGTTCTGTATTTAATCTGCTTTAGGCCGATCCAGTCAGAGAACATCGGTCGGGGCTCCACCACAAATCACGGGGTTGACCCAAATGAAACTGAACGTTACGAATACGCCGCTTCTCTCCAGTGTCGGAATTTAAACGAATATTGATTATTAATATTATCTGACTTTTCATTAACCCTTCATTAACCCTAACATTTCTTACACTCAGTTTCTGATCAAATCATTTTCAAAGAACATTCATCACAAGCCAAAATCCACACGGATCAAGCTTGTTCTTAAAAATCAACCAGTTGCACCGATAGTCTGAAGGATTTACCATAAAACCATTTGACCACATGCACAAAAGATCAGAGTTAGACCCAGTTTTACACTGATCCTACTGTAACACATTTACAAAACAGTACCAAAACAGTACCGTAATACAGTATTTTATACAGTTAATGTAATGGATCATTTAAAAAATTGCATCATGTATTTATTAACAGTCCTGTATGTAATATTTCCCCTGAATGAATTTTTGTCATGTCTCAGCCTTTGTCTTGTCTCCACCCACTGGTTTCCCTTTGCTGTCAGACCAGCCCCTGTCTTTGGCCCAGTTTTCTTGCTCTTTCTACCTGCTCAGAGTGGAGCTGAAGCTCTCTGCAGCGTCACAGATGAAGGTTTCTACAAGTGTCAGTGCTCAGGAAAAGAGTCGCCACAGAGCTGGATGGCAGTCAAGGGTGAGCAGCATTAAAACATCATGAGCTTTCATATTTATAGCTTGTTTTATGTTTGTGTTTTATGTTTGTTTTAGTGTTTTCTTTAAATCACCTGATTTTTGGGAAAGAAATGAAGCTTCTTAATATTTTACTGATTTTTATTATTTACAATAGCTGTGTCAAGATATGAAATCTCATCATTGCTTGTGCCGCTGATCGTTGGGCTGGTTTCTGGAATCATACTCATTGTTCTCCTGGTCCTGTTGTGTCATTACACACAATCCAAGGGTGAGGCACTTCCCCCTGATATTAGATGTTTACTTTCTATTTAAGCTCAATTTATTCAGACACAAAGAGCACATGACCTAAAATAGCAGTAAAATCATTTATTTTACGAAACCATATAACAACACCCTTCCCTCCAGCCCCCCACCTCTAACGATCTGTGAAAAGGATGTGCGTGGCCTCTTTCAAAGACAAAAGTTCAAAAAGGCACCAAGCCCAGATGGCATGATCCCCTCCTGCAGAAAAGTGTGCGCTGATCAGCTGGAACCCATCTTCACACTCATCTTCAATAGGTCACTGGAGCTGTGTGAAGTCCCCTCCTGCTTCAAACGCTGCACCATCTTTCCAGTCCCAAAGAAAACCCCATGAGTGGGCTGAACGACTACAGACCTGTTGCCCAGACATCTATAGTTATGAAGTCCTTTGAAAGACTGGTGCTGGCCCACCTGAAAGACACCATAGATCCCCTGCTAGACCCCCTGCAGTTCGCCTACCGGGCTAACAGGTCAGTGGACGATGCAGTGAACATGACACTGCATTACATCCTGCAACACCTCAACTCCCCAGGGACCTATGCACGGGCCCTCTTTGTGGACTTTGCGGACATCCTCCACTCCAAACTGACCGAGCTCACTGTGCCTGCCCCCACCTGTCAGTGGATTACTAGCTTTCTGACAGGCAGGGAGCAGCAGGTGAGGCCAAGGGAGCCCTCTGTCAAGCTCCTAAAGTTTGCTGATGACACAACGGTCATTGGTCTCATTCAAGACGAGTCAGCCTACAAACGGGAGGTTGAGCAGCTGGATTCTGTGGTGTAGTCGCAACAACCTGAAGCTGAACACGCTC
>NW_018128899.1:0-179 GCF_001952655.1 Monopterus albus
GTGTGGTGATTTTTAAAAAGTCTGAGACCTCATCCATAAACCTGGTTGGGACAGGCAGATTTCCTATCATCAGCCTAGAGAAGATGGGTATTGGTGGCCTTGATAAGGAGTTTTATGACATCTTCCTGAGAGCCTTCGCCTCCTGAGTCTTCCCTCCAGACATAGTAGAATGGATCTGG
>NW_018128899.1:2171-6201 GCF_001952655.1 Monopterus albus
ATTTTGCAAGAGAGACCTGTGTACCACAACAGAAACAAACTGAAATAAGAAACAAAACTATTTAACACATACAAAGAGAATGAGTTTAAACTAATCTGTTCTTTGTGAGATGTTAGTGAAATATTCACCCTACCTTCTGTCTCTGCATCATATTGAGCAGGTCTCCAAAAGGCGAATCCTCAGGGTTGTCAAATGCCAGCAATGCCGGTGTCCTTTCCATTTCTGTCAAACACTCTCAGCTCTCTTCCCCATGCTCTGCTAACTGAGAATGAGCAAATTCAAGGGCAGCTATAGTTTCCCTCAAATGGATCAGCTCAATCAGGTGCTGCTGCTGCAAATAGAAAAGGCCAGAAGGTGTAACAGGGAATGAAAATAACACACACAGGAAGACAGGCAGTACAAACTATATTGATTATATTGCTAACAGTGCAAAGCCTAGATGTCTGATAAGTGACAGGCACTGTGTTTTATTTTACCTGTAGGTAAAAGTAGAGGTAACGGTTTGTATCCAGCAGCTCTGGGTGTAGACTGTTAATCAATGCAATGGCATCCTGGATCTGCCCCTTCAGGATCATCTCTCTGATCTTAATTCTTTCATCTAGGGAATCCAAATCCACACTAGGCTCAATTCCAGACTCCATCCGGAACTTCTCCGCTGCCTCCTTGAAGCCCTCTGTTGAACAGAAACCATGGACAAATCCTGCACATTCAAGCACCACACTTGTCAACAATTAAAATCAAACTCAGAGAAATAAGAAAAGAAAAAAGGTACTTTACCTGTCACCAGGTAGTTCATAATGAGCCTGTTCATATCTGTTCTCTGAATGTGGACATTGTTGAGTTTATCCATCCACTCTTCCCTTGTTATGTCCTCCGCCTTCTCTGCATAACTCATAATGATAATATCCTAAAGGAGTACAGTTATACACATATATAATTCGGTTGTGAGTTGACAAAATGACATTTCATAAGCACACCTCATGCCAAGAACAATTATATAATGTTATAACTGTTTTTCTGTTTGACAGCAACATGGCACCAGTCTTGTGTTGAAATCTGTTCCCCCCTTTTAAAACTGAGTTTCTAGAAGCGCACCCCTCTGTGGTTATGGTTCGGATAAGGTCAGGGTTCAGGTTAGGGGAAACGCATCTCCACGGGGGAACAGCTCTCGACACAACGCCGGAAATCCTAAATTACAGCAGTTTTGGCCTTCGATGAAGAAAACATTAAGCCTGATTTTCGTCAACGCGAATCAAAACAAATGCACTTCCGCCTTTCTATTCACTTATCTCAAATACACACCAGAACAACACAATCATCATTCTGTTTACCGTATTCTTTCAATGCACATCAACACGCCCATGAAAATGTAATGGCTGCTTAACTCACATTACCTGAAAGATTTCTCACTACCTCCCAGTAGCTAGCTTGCTAGCGGAAGTCGGGGGAAGGCTTCTTCTCCTCCCCCTTCCTCTTGTGAAATGTCTAGTAGCGTAAACTACAAGCTACGCACGTACTGCTGCCCCCTACGTTTAATTAAAATCATTGCGTGAGTACATGAGATCTGGAGCTGTAAAGTATGATCACACATTGTGTAGAACCCTGAAAAAACGCTTCCAAAACGTTAGGTATACGTTTGTTATTCTACTAATCGTTAAACATTTTAAAGAAAAACTATAAGTATCGAGGTTTTTAGTGTGTTGTTTGATGATATCTGATAGGGAATAATATAAATATAATTAGTATTGTAGCAATGAGTCATATAATATGCTATTTAACACATAATAAAGATTTTATTAACAGGCCTACATCGGACTACATGCGTTTCTCTAAGAGCAAATCAAGGCAGTAAAGTAAATATTTACTTATGTACAGCCTATTATACTGTATATTTGAGGTAGCTTCACTTGAATATTTTCTTTTCATGCCACTTTATACTGCACTAAATTTCAGAGGGAAATACTGTACTTTTTACTGCACCAAATTTAGATTTTGTGGCTAAAATTATTAGGATAGATCAGCTTTTTTGAAAGAAACAAGAAATTGATTGACAGAAAATGTATTACAAACTGACAATTGGCCCATTTAAGTAATTCTTTATGTAAAATGCCAAACATTTCATGGTTCCACCTTGTCAAATGTGAGAAACTCCTGCTTTTCCTTTGAAAAATAGAAAAAATGATTTAACATTATTTTAATAATTCTGAGGTTCAGACTATTTATGAAACAAAAGAAACATTGTCAGTGTGTTGCTTTGGGCTCATAATTGAGATATTTTGATATGGACAGCACTTTGTTAATTTGATCTGCTGATTAATAAATCACTTAAATTATCATTAGTATCTTTAGATGCAGTTATGTATAATTTAGTGAGAACTAGATCAAACTCCAGCAGCTGCAATAGTAAAAAGCTGCTTACACATTATACTTTTCTCCAATAAACAATTGTACCTTGGAAATCTTAAGTAGGCTACATTTTCCTGATTATACAGTACGTACTGTACATGAATGAGTGACTTGTGCTTTTAATGGATTATTTTAGGTTTATATAAGCGAAACATTTTAGTACTTTCATTACAGTAGCAAACAATATTTTCATTTGAAAGGTAGCCTACTAGCAACCATGTTAGCAACAGGAAGGAATGGCAGCCCCGCCTCCGTCCAATGGCAAGTCTATTTAGTGTTTCTATGGAAACAGCCCTATCCTTTCAGATGCCAACGCTGGTTAAACTGACACAAGTTTTGCTATCGGCTGTAACCAAAGTGAGGATATATTGAATGAACGAACAGGTAAAATGATCCTTAAATCCTTATATTATTCGGTGCAATTAACTTTTTACATTACTTCTGCGGCATAATGTTAGCTTGTCGAAAGGTACAGTAGCATTATAACCAAAGCTAGATTAACAAGACGTTAACCAAACGTTAACGTTAACGTAAATTTAAAATAGTTATAACCTAGCCTCAGTCTGTTTTTGCTTCTGATTCGTTTAAGAGGCTTGTTGCCAGAGATGGCTACCTCTCCCGGAGTTTCCAAAGCCAGTACGTCGAAGGGCATGACAAACTTTCCAGTTCTGCCTCCGATTGAACCCACTCAGATCGCAGCAGCCAGGGCAATCGCAGAGACGATCGCGGTGGACAAGAAGCTGCTGAAGCACAGAAGAAGCAAAGTGCAACAGGAGAAACAACATTTGATATTGTATGTTTTCATTTCATTTATTGAAGTTCTTTGTCAGTATCTTAATGATAACCCATAAATATTGGAGAATGATCCCACTGAGGATGTTAGCTTGTCGAAAGGTACAGTAGCATTATAACCAAAGCTAGATTAGCAAGACGTTAACCAAACGTTAACGTTAACGTAAATTTAAAATAGTTATAACCTAGCCTCAGTCTGTTTTTGCTTCTGATTCGTTTAAGAGGCTTGTTGCCAGAGATGGCTACCTCTCCCGGAGTTTCCAAAGCCAGTACGTCGAAGGGCATGACAAACTTTCCAGTTCTGCCTCCGATTGAACCCACTCAGATCGCAGCAGCCAGGGCAATCGCAGAGACGATCGCGGTGGACAAGAAGCTGCTGAAGCACAGAAGAAGCAAAGTGCAACAGGAGAAACAACATTTGATATTGTATGTTTTCATTTCATTTATTGAAGTTCTTTGTCAGTATCTTAATGATAACCCATAAATATTGGAGAATGATCCCGCTGAGGATGTTAACCATTAGCCATAATGCCACTAGGTTTTGTGCAGTGTGACGGTTTCTTGACTGACTTATTACAGGGTGTCTAGAGCAATGGAGGCATACAAAGAGAGCCAAGAGAAGAGAGCAGTGCACAGCGAGTTACCAGAGCCAGAGTTTCCACCCTCTGTATGACAATTATATATATCTACATTGTATATAGAAATGTATATAGAAATGTTACCGGAACACATGTGGTATATTTTAATACTTGATTTACAGATGCTTAGTGAGGAGTGCAAGCGCAAGGTAAATTTTCTTTGTAGTTTTAAATGTGACCTGTCAAGAGACTAA
>NW_018128900.1:0-4448 GCF_001952655.1 Monopterus albus
GAGGACGCAGGGACTCTAGAGGATAAAAGCTCTAGCCAAACATCTTCTGCTGAGAGATGAGCTGAGATGAAAGTACTCAGTGACAATTAAGTAGTGAATATATGAATGACAAGATACTAATAACTGCTATGCATGAATTGTGTACAGTATGAATATATAAAAATATAATGTCCAAGTCCATTGTCCTTTGATCAGTTCCTTGCAGTTTCACTCTGTCACCACCTGCTTTCTTCCATCCTCACCGGCTGCAAGGTCTCTCTCTCGACTTCTCTAAGCATGACTGACCTCAGTACCTCTGACTTGCACTCCCTGCTCATGAGGGTCAGATAGATGAGAACACAACTGGGTCATAACCAGTACTGTCATCAAGGGGAGCATCAGCTTCACTCGAACTCCCTCCTCATCCAAGGAATCCCTTGGATCACATCTTCTCCTTATCGAATCAGGGTCAGCTCCAAGCCCCGTTCTAACTTTGGACTCTCCATCCCTTTGGGCCTCTCTGTCCTGCAAAGAGGAAACACAAACAACACAGACCACACAGGAGCAAATATTCCTGCACATAGTATTGACTAGTCTAACATAAAATCTCATTTCCCTCTCAGGATGTCAAAACTTGTATTAACATTACAAAGTAGCACTCCATAGACTACACTTAAACCGCCTGACTTTAAATCTGAACAACCTTTTAGCAAATGGTAAGAATTTGAAACTAAAATATTTTTATCTGGCTTTCATCAGAAGGTGACAAGTGTGGGTTTAAGGGCAAATCTGTGACTTCTGTGGGAAAAGATTTTAACATCCATGCATGCAACCCAGGGAGAGTCAACACACACTGAGCAGAAAAACACACAAAAACTAAAAGAACCATCATTTATCCATTATCAGTAAGAAGAAAAGTGTGTTATAAGCAGAAGAATGTACTAGCATCCACATTAAGATATTACTAGATCTCAATAAAGCATCTAATTTAATTAAGTTGTGACAGCTATCCAAAAGTGCAAAAATGTACTAGCATCTGCATGAAAATATCACTAAGTCTGAATGAAACATCTAATTTAATTAGGTTGTGACAACTTAACCAGAAGTGCAAACAACAGTAAAGTTTACCTTATATCCAGGTTACCTCCTGAAGAGAGTCCTCCTGTATTGAAGTTAGTCACAAGATTTACAATATAACATGATGAGAAATAACCACTGTATGTCCATACATCCCATTACATTCAGAACACAGAGGTACAGTATCATGTGTTTGCTTGATTCGCTTTCCCATCGCCCTGTAGACTCACCAATGTATTTGTCATAATATTGTCCTTTTATCCCCTATCACATTGTGAAAATGAAAATCTAAACAACTGCTATTACATCCTTGTTAGACCCCATTGTAGGACTACAGGGTCCCAACCCTAAAACAATCAATCAATTAACCAATTATGCAATTGACAAAAACCAATCTACAACCTTTTTGATAATCAATCAGCTGTTTCCAAAAGCCAAAGCTTCTCTGCTTCCTGTTTCTCAACCATTGACTAGGTTTCTTTAGTTCATATATCAATACATTAAGTTTATTGTTACTGAGTTAAGATAATTTATAACTTTCCTCCACCAGCAACGGATTTTTATTCCCAATCACTATGACTGGAGACGTGTTCATCATTTCAGACGCCATGACTCCTTCTTATGCAGTCATGTCTTTCACAATACACCTATTTTTGACTATGATCAACTAAATTGGAGGAATGTGTGGTACACCTGAAATGTGTTACATTGTTTTTATTTACTGCATTATTTTAGTAATTGGCTGAATATATATTTTATTCATACAGTCTAACTGTATATCTACATTTGATGTTAACAGACATTTTACTGTGTTATTTTCAAGTCCTTTCCTGAATTAATAGTGGGTATAGAGCATTAGGGAGTGGTCGCCCCCCAGGTTGCCCTTAGCAGGTGGACTTCCTGTTACCTCAGACGCAATCTGGACGTGAACAGCAGAACTCCTCGTGTTTATTGCTCTTGCCAATTGCATTGTTCTTCAGGTTAGTACATGGTAAAACTTGCCAGAAGTAACTATAAAGCTTTGCTTTGTTTTCGTATCAGTATATGAGTTTACTGTGATGTTTGTTTATACATATTTGACACAAATAATACGTAAATTGTTCGCGGTTCTGACTGGCGGTAAAGCCGGCCGCGTGCAGAAAAACTCGCGAGAATGCGAGGTCGAAATAACGCGAGAGTTCAAGGAGTGGCACTGAGATGTGTTTATTTGCATTTTGTGAGGAAAATACGCACTGTATATGTTTTGTGGCGATCCTGCACAACAGTTGTAGCATATGCGTTTGTGCCGATTCAGTTGTGGAGACAGAGTTTTATGCTTGTTCATAAAATGTGATTATAATGAAGTTAATGATGTAAATGTTTTAAAATGTGTTTTACTTGGAGTTTGGATGTAGTAGATAAAATGTTGAACAATTAAAGAGATGCAATCTGGACATGAACAGCAGAACTCCTCATGTTCATTGCTCTCGCCAATTGCATTGTTTTTCAGAAATTCTTTCCTGCTACGGCCACCTCACCACTGGGGCCTGTAACAAATGCATACATGTAAAACATGCAACTGACAACAAAGCTAATTTTTCAAAACACTCTTTTAAACTCACTGTTTCAACTCAAGAAAAGAGGGCTGGAGATAGAATCGCCAGTACTGACTTTGACGCTACATCTATATATGACTTATCGATATTGACTGATTAAGTGACTGCGTTAGTCATGATTGTTGTTGCATGAGTGAGAGTGATGCAGCGAATTGGGTGTTAGAACGTCTGCGTCGACGTACCAGTTTGGAGAAGCTAAATTGTGAGCTATAAATAACAGTGTCTGGTAGGATTTAATTAAAAACTGTGTGTTATGGCTGCATAGCAAGTGTTGTATACTGCTAGTGGGTCTACAGAGCGAAGCTCACAGTTTGGTCACAACGTTTGGGGAAGCTAAATATGTATTAAGGTGACCAGTAGAATTATAAGTAGTATCTGTAGTAGCAGACAAACTTGCATCCTCGCAGTTAGAGTTTCGGTTAAATTTGCTTGGTGTACTTAACAGTTTGAAGAGTGATAAATTGCGAGTAGTGCAACTGCGAGGGGTGAAATGAAATGACGCTAGTCCTCGGCCAGACCTGATCTGTCCGGTTATGAGGCTGGCCGTGTCCATTTTGGGCACCGGTCATTTGTTTTTGTTGGCCAACAGTAGTGAGAAGGAAAGCCCAGTCACAAGCGCTTGTGGAATTTTAAATAAAAGTCCGGACTTAAAAGAGTGTGTTTGAATGCAGGCCTGCGTGCGTGTGTGTGTGCACTGTGACAAACTTAGGGTCAGGTGTGAGAGAGCTCTCTATTTGTGTATATATGTTGTAAATTGCTCTATGTTCTGTCACATATAAAATGTTTGCTTAGAACATTTATGTTGTGTTATATTGAAGGTCTATACAAGCTAAAGATACACTGAAAATATACTGTATATACATTGTGTTAAACTGCGTAGTTTTGCTTTGGGTGTGGTCTGCTCTGTGTGTGTAAGTAGCCCACTCTGTGTATGTGCGGACAGTTTATGTGTGCGTGAATGCGAGTATTTTAACTGCGTATGAAGAAGCGTGTGCGTATTGTGGGTGTGGTAAAGGAGTCTAGTGCATTGATAACTGTATATTATTAGATTCCTGTTGTTTTGTTTATTGGGTTTCAGTTATTATTATCATAAGTTCAGTGTTTGTGAAGTTTATTTTTTTTATGAGGTTTGCGTTTAGAGGTTTATGTTCTTGCGGTTCGTTTTGCTGGTGACGTCATAGTCTGGGGAGAACGAGTTGCAGTGTGACGGCTGGTTTGTGCACGAAAAATTGATTATTGGCAATTATAGTTGTTGTAATAAATTCACAAGTGGTAAAACCCTTTCTGTCCCTGTGGCTGGCGGGCAAAAAGTAGTTGCTTTCCATATATATTTGTTCAACACTACAATTTAGTGTTTGTGAAGTCCCAGACTTCTTCTCGAGTCCAGATAGTGGAAAGAATCTCAGTCACACACAAATATCAAAGTGCACAATTACCTTTTATTCAGCAGATATATCTGGAGATCATACAGCAAGCAGCAGGGCAAATGATCTGAAGTGAAATCACTAAAACTGTGTGTTTTATACTATTTCTTCCCTCCTCTTATCGCATTCGTACAGCATGCAGCTGGTGATTATCATTACTGTCTCAAGGATATTCCCCCAGGATCATGGCTATAATTCCAAGGTAGTACATTCTGTGCAGACAATAAGGCCACATACTGATAAGGATTGTGTGAACACACATATTGCTAATGATTGAGTGAACACACACACTTACTTCTACTAAATCGAAGGTTATATTCCTTATTAGTACATTTATATAAAACAGTGCTCATGCTTTAATCTGAGTGAAAGT
>NW_018128900.1:4671-6197 GCF_001952655.1 Monopterus albus
AGTTGTAATAAATTCACAAGTGGTAAAATCCTCTCTGTCCCTGTGGCTGGCGTGCAAAAAGTAGTTGCTTTCCATATATATTTGTTCAACAGGTTCAACACTATAATTTAGTGTTGAAGGAGGGAGGGTGTGCAGTTTGGGGTGCGCCTGTTTAAGCTGTCGGAGTGGTCCGATCTGTGGCTTGTCTTCTAGAATACTGGAAGTGGTGGCCCGCTCTAGGCTGTGGCTCCGCCTTCCCCCGCCCTTGGTGATTTCTGTGAGAGGTGCAGGTGTGACGTGTAGAAGAACACAGACAGGGGAGAGCAGCTCAAATATTAAATAGTATCATAATCATAAATAGTGAAAGGGAAAAGTGAGTTAAAGCAGTTGAGGACAAAAATAAAAGGCTATTTTCTTTATTCTTGCTAAATGGTACATGTTGTATGCGTTTTTCTAGATTTATGTGCACATTTATATTCACAATATATGCGCCAGTAAGGTTTAAATTACAGGGCAGTTTGAGAAAGCTAGAATAGCAGCTATAATATAGCAGAGTTACCTTAAGTGATTAAATTTGGCTTTGATTGTGGTTGTTTATTTGCATGTTCATATTTATCCATTTTTTAAGGTTTCATATCCCATTAAGTCCTTCATATTATCTGAATTTTGGGGTGGTGTCATTCATCCCACAGTGTATTATAGTGGTACCTAAGTACATAGGTATTTTGCTACAGGCATAGAGCATAACCCAGCAGGGCCATGGAGTCTGGAAAACTGAAGAGCACGTCTCCAGTGATGGTTTTAGGTAAGCAAAATCCTCTGCTCGCTGAGGAAATTGACAACTTGTCACGAAAGTGGAACCGCAAAACACGAAATCTCCTGTCACCTTGGCCACAAGATGGAACATTTGATCTTAATCAATGTCGCGAAATGGAGGTGGTTATAAAAAAAACATAAGGCCAAAGAAAAGTCAGCAAAGCGTGTGCGTAAGCGTGAAAGAGAACTTGCTGTCATCCAATTGTTTTTCAATCATGCAAAACTGTTGCGAGAAAAGACGGTCAAAAATGTCAGAGAACAGCTTGAACAGAAAAAGAAGCTGGTTCGGGGAACGGATCAGCCACCACCGTATGCCACTCAAATGTCTGTGCGACAGCTACGACTCAAAGGTGACTATGTGATGAAATCTGGAAAGAAGTCAATTTATCCCGTAGAAGAGCTGGAGCAGGCGGCCAGCTTTGGACAGCAAGAGAAGGGGGAGCTGCCAGATGAACTGGAGGATCTGCCCGAGGCTTATTGGAGAGGGCTGAGTCTCCCACAGGGAGAGGCCCGCAAATGTTTAAGTGGCTTGCATGAAGAAATTGTGAAAGTATTGATGGATGCTGAAAAAGAGGAAGGCAGGCAGTGTGGTGAGATGGGCGATGGGCCAAAGGACAAAGAAGAAGAGGCCTTTGCCCCCTTTGATTCAAAACACTACTCCCTCAGCCCTCCACCTGTGCCCAGTAAGGTGTCTACTCCTAAAGGAAAGGAGGAAGAGGAGGAAGAGAGAT
>NW_018128901.1:0-4457 GCF_001952655.1 Monopterus albus
GCACAGATTGAGATCCATATTATTTCTTTAAATCACAAACTCAGACTTTATAAGACTTACTCTGTATTAAATGTCATGCTTGTAGCAGTATTACTAGTCTATTATATAGACTCTATATAATTATGTTGTTTTAAGACCGCAAGCAGCTGCTAGCATGACTGAAAAGTAGCATTAAATTCATTTAAACAGTATTTGGCTCATAGTTAGCAGTTGGGTCTATTACCTCTACGATAGGGCCTACCGCACACAGGCGCGCGTGCTAACATACACAGCCAGGATCCTGACTATCTTTACTACATGCTAGCAGCTAGTACATCCCTATCAACCAGCTGTCGACTATATCTTTGCACAATTAACTTACATATAAACTCAGATTTGGCTAAAGTCGAATTTAAAATTTATCAATAATCGACTGTTTATAAAATTTCAGCTTACCTCAATATGCTTTTTTAAATTCGATGGAGAGTTTTTGAAAGCCATTAACTCGTGGTACTTTGGTGCGCAGAGCTTGCAGCGCATTCTAAAGGAGTTGTTTTTGCATCCAACCATTCCGAAAAATTCTTCCAGGTACGGCCAGGGATGTATAAAGACTGGTAGTACCAACCTCCTCACTGGTGCTTGGTTGGGAGTGGGACATTTCACCGGAGTTTTCCTCTTGCGTCTCTACCACGACATCTTGTGAGATTTATGTGCAGGTAGCATGGATTACGTATAAACAAACCAATAGGGTGTCGGAATGGTATACGTTTATACTTCTCATCCAATCATTTGAATTCTCGTCTGTGTCTCTACCACGGACATCTTGTGATTTGTGTGCAGGCGGGATGGACTGTGTATAAACCAACAGGGTGTCGGAATGGTGTTTATACTTCTCATCCAGTCACAATCAAATTCAGTATCCTTGATGGCGCAATTTATCCGGATTATTTTCTTTGAAACACTGAATGCACAAAAAAACAAGCTGAAATGAAATTGAACTAGTAACGAGGCGATTTTTAAAATGTAAGGCGTAGAAAATACACATAATTGCATGAAAATGTAAGGAGTAGAAGTAAAAAAATGCCTGAAAAATAATTACTCTAGTAAAGTATAAATACCCAAGGTATCAAGTAACGAAGTATTTGTACTTCGTTACTTGACACCTCTGGTTGTGGTTACATCGGGGGCGAGCTAAGCTAACGCGCATACAGAGAACAAAGCAGCGTCTATGTGACGCTTCTTATGAATGGCACAGCCGGTCACAGGTTGGTAAATCATGTAAAATACAGTCTGTTTGATAATAAAATGTGCTTTGGGAGTGTTAGATAGTTGTTCATGTTGGTAATTTATTATGTTTTGGTTACATCGGTGCGAGCCAAGCTAACGTGCATACAGACAAAGGAGCGTCTATGTGACGCTTCTCATGAATGGCACAGCCGTCACAGGTTGGTAATTCGTGTAAAATACAGTTTGTTTGATAATAAAATGTGCTTTGGGAGTGTTAGATAGTTGTTCATATTGGTAATTTATTATGTTTTGATTACATCGGGGCGAGCTAAGCTAACGCGCATACAGAGAACAAAGCAGCGTCAATGTGACGCTACTCATGAATGGCACAGCCGGTCAGAGGTTGGTAATTCATGTAAAATACAGTCTGTTTGATAATAAAATGTGCTTTGGGAGTGTTAGATAGTGGTTCACATTTATAATTTATTATGTTGTGCTTACCGCAGGGCGAGACAAGCTAATACTGATATATTGGAGGAGTGTCCCAGGACGGCACACGCACGTGACCGAGGTCGTGCACGTGACAGGTAAGTCATCCGCCACCAACTAACAGTGTGTCTGAGTGTATACTAACTGAATTCGAACAGCACAGTTGAAGAGAAACACACACAGACACAGCTCTGATAGCTGCATTCATATGCAAATTAGATGGCACCTAGGTGTGAATGGCTGTGAATAGCTCTGAGGGGGAGCTGGGAGGAGGGGGGCCACTGTCTGCCTGTGTCTCTCTCAGCAGCAGAGAAGTGTGAGAGGAGGAGAAGTGAAAAAATCTGACTAGGTGTGTAGAAATGGACTTTATTTGTAAATGTATTAATTTTGCATCTGGCCACATGTTACAATAACATAGTTTTAAACCTTTTGCAATATAATCTAACCAAACTAAATGGAAAGTATTTACAGTTGTTGAGTATGACTAGGTTTTTGCATTGTTTCTGATTAAAAATTGTTTGTAGATGTGCAGTTATGAATCCATAAAGATGCTCGGGGTCTGAGGGACCCCAACAGAACAAGTGTATAGTGGTTTCTAACAGAGCATCAGGGTTAAGGTCACGCATCAACAGAGAGTCTGAGGATTAGATCAGTGAGGCACAAGAGCTTCTTTCTACTGGTCTGCTTATAAAAGCCCTGAGGAGTCTGACCTCAGTCATTTGACAGAACTGAGGTTACACTCAAGACTGAGGTGCGATACTACGCACATGAAAGTCAGACGGTTTGAGTCAAACAAAGGTATTTTTCTGATCTGAAAATATATTAGGTTCTTCACTCTGTTGTCTTATTACAATTTTGTTATTAGAATTCATAAATTCATACGCTATCTATATTAAGTCTGCATTTGTATTCTACTGATGAATAGTCATTTTCCTTATTTTGTTGTTGTTGGCCGTAACCCTACACTGCAACTATGGTATTGTTGGCTTATTCAGTACGATAAACCTTGGATAATATTAGTTAATCCTATCTCAAATGGTCTGAAGCTGTCAGTGCCGCGCAAGGGCTTTGCTAGCCATCAGAGAGCTCCAGACTCAGGTCAGACTGACACCCACGCAAAACAGTCAGCCTGGAAATTAGTCAAATCATTTATTACTGTACATAATATATTAAAATTTGTCCAAATTATGATTTAAAATATAAACATTTTAGCGACAGAGGTGTCTTGCCCATCAAAGCCCCCTGCCATAAATATCAATTTTGTCAAATATCACTTATGGATCAAAGTGTCAGTAAAGTACTTAAGCATCCTGAGAAGATGAACAGGCTGCATGGTGGGTTTCTTCTCCAGAAAATAAAGGTGAGAGCCAACACTTCACTTAAGGGGTTTCCCATTTAGTCTGTGGAAGATCCCTGCTGGGCTGAGTAACTGTCAGCAAGGCCTCACCAAAATAAATACAATAAACTGTAAAGAAATATGGGATTAAGTGATACCATGAGAACAAAAGACATTAAGGATGCATTCACACAAACTTTGACTGTGTAAAAAAAACACAGCCTTCTCGTTTATTTGAATAGGGAAAGTGTGGAGCAATGGAACATGGCACCGTCATCAAACATGGCCTAGAGTGGAGCAGATAGCACTCACCTTGCAATTTGTCACTACCTATCACAACTGAGCCTAGCACAGGTCAAAAATGCAATGTGGGACCTCTGCCTTGTTTTTCATCTCAAGGTCAAGTATAACAGTTGGGTGCAAAGCTCTAGTACTGACCCAGGCACAGGTGTGTAAGCAAGGAAGAGAGGCAGCAGTCAGGTGTGGAGTTACTTGCCAAACATAAGTATCCTCACTGTGACTGCTCCACACTGAGTTAGATAGCAGGTAAGGTGCCCATACAGAGTATGAGGACCCAAACATATAGAAAGGATTATATAGAAATACCTGATTTAGAAGGCTCTGCCCAATATCAGACAAAGGTTTGTGGACGAATCAGATGAGATCTCATTCAAAACTTACATTGTGCAATGTCCGTGGACAGAATGGTGCTTGCTAAATAAAGTAACGCTGCTTTTCTTTGTCTGTAACCAAAAACAGTTCTGAGGAAAACTGTCCAGCTAAATAAGAATGTTGTCCAAATCTAGAACTTACAATTTGCAGCAATTTGCTGGTACCTCATAGTTGTTTAAATTGTTTGCAATTTTTGGGGAGTTACTTACTGAAACTACAAACAATTTTTGTTAATCTTACCATGCTGCAAGTGAGTGGCTTTTCAGCATTAGCAAGACATTTTCAGTGGCAAACAGAAGTGCCTGTTGGATTAGAGCTTTGAGACACTGCTCATGTGTCGTATAAACAAGAGAGTCTGCTCTAACAAGTAAACAGATAGGCCTGTTATTTAGACCAGTGTTCCGGCTGTTCACATTGTCTAAAAAGGTGCAAGGTGAAGACTGTTTTAGTTAAGATTGTACAAGTTAGATGTTACAAAGCTGGGCAGTAAGACAGCAGGCCCATTTTTAACCGGTGCTCATCAGTCTAGAAAGGTGCAAGTTAAATATGTTTTCTTTACTGTTTTAGCTGTAGTGAGATACTGTAATACAAAATTCAGATTTGTTTACAACAAAAATATTATATTCCTTGTAATTTTGTCCATAGAGAAAAGCTCAAATGGGATTGTTATATTTGGAACAAGTTTAGGTCTAAGGTAATAAACTCAAATGAAATGGCATTTTTTTTGGTGGCATGTGACTTTTTTGTATTTTTT
>NW_018128901.1:5146-6195 GCF_001952655.1 Monopterus albus
TTGTCGCCAGGCAGTTTTTCATCTGTAAAATTATAAGAACACATCCTGACCTTTGAATGCCCTAAGCTCAGACAGTTTTAGAGAAGGCCCCCCCTTAACTCACTTCCCGTCTACTCCTGTCACTAGGAGTGTTGCTAAGCCCTAGTTCCGGTTGTGGTTTCCTGTAGATTGCTTTACAGGTTCTGCTATTGGCAGCTGCAAGTCTCCTACTCTCGTTAAGGCAAATGAAATGGTTAACACATATAATATGTAATAATATATAATAACACATAACATATGATACTATTATAATGCAGATGATACTAAAATAATCCTGTAAATATATTTGCTAATGCAGATTACAATATTGATTATAGAAGGCCAAGCATTTCATATATTATTGGTAAATGTTAACAATAAGATCTTTTACCCACTTATATCCCTTGTTGCAGACAGCCCTGTCATCTCATTCTGCCTGCACGCACTTCCTGTTGTTGTGAGTCTCTCTCTGCACCTACTCACAAGCAGTTCATGGGCACAGGTCAAGTCGTTCCAAAGGTCAAACAGATTAAACAATTATTTGAACAGTTTTGCCAATACATAACATAGCACTATATCATTTTTCCAAGAATTTCTTTCTACACTCAGCAACCAAACAGGACAAGTACAGACTTCAGCGGACAGTCAGGACTGCAGAAAAGGTCATTGGTGTGAGCCTGCCCTCCATGGAGGACCTGTACACCGCACGCGTCAAAAGGAGAGCGGAAAGGATCACTGCAGACCCCTCACACCCCGGACACAGCCTGTTTGAACTCCTCCCCTCTGGACGGCATTACAGGTCACTGTGCACCAAGACAACCAGGCACAAGGACAGTTTCTTCCCCCTGGCTGTCACTCTGATGAACACTTAACCAACAACAGTATGACTGGACAATAAACCTCAGTGCAATACCTGTGTATATATACATTGTACAGATTATACAGACTCGTACAGGTCTCTAGTACTCTGTTTTAAGTACTCTATTTTTATCCCTAATTATCGTATTTCAAAGAACATTCCTTTGTTGTCT
>NW_018128902.1:0-1398 GCF_001952655.1 Monopterus albus
AGGAACCCAGGAGGAGACGAGGGAGGAACCCAGAAGGAGACGAGGGAGGAGACCAGGGAAGAACCCAGGAGGAGACGAGGAGACCAGGGAGGAACCCAGGAGGAGACGAGGAGATTAGTAGACCAGGGAGGAACCAGGAGGGACCTGGAGACCAGGTAGGAGTGCCAGCAGCAGGAAGGAGGCAGAGTAGCTTTAGCAGTCGAGTGAACACGGAATAGCAGGTAGCAGACAGATGAACAGCGGACAGGAGTGCTAGCAGTTAAACAAAACACAAAGGTATGGAGCTAAGGACTTGCGTATGCCAAAACAAAAACGGCAAAGGTTGCTGACTGACCAGGCGCAGAGTACGTGGGGCTGCTGAGTTTGCAGAAACTAACAGAAATAAGTAGAGCAGAACCGGAACACAGAGTCGAAGCGCGGTAATCTCGGGACACATACACACGATGCATAGCATATGAACTAGCAGCGAATGAACAGAAAACAGGTGTATATGTACAGGACCGGACCAGGAGATAATGAGCAGCAGGTGAACGGCATGGTGACTGATGAGGTGGCAGAACAGCGGGGAACAGGACCGGGGATAACAAGCAACAGGTGAGCGGAATGATGACTAATTGCGGTGATAGGACTGGGAGGAGAGACAAGGTAAACAAAGACAAATACGGGAAGCTGAGCTACGCGACATCACAACGGCACCCCCCAAAGGATGGCTTCCAGACAGCCAAAACGGAAACCAAAACCCAAACCAAAACCAAGCCGAACAGGAGGACTGAACGGAGAGCCCGAAACAACCCAAACAAAAACCCATGGGCCGGGAGCACCAAGTCCAGATGGCAAGACCGAAAACACAAAATGACCAGCCAAAAAACACCAGACTAGACACATTGTCCAAAGAAAGAAAAACGACCTAAGTCGCAGGAACCGTCCTGCTCAAGGCCAAGAACCAGAGCGGTCATTCCGGAGGATGGTCTCAATGCCAGACGGGGCTGTGGAGAGGCCACTCCGAAGGGCGACCTCGGTGCAGTCCAACAGGCAGCGGAACAAAGGCGGCATCAGTACACCGGCCGACCCACTTGGGCACAGGAACTGGAACAAGTACCAGGGCAGCGTCGGCACGCCGGCCAACCTGCTCAGGATCAGATTCAGAATCAGAATCTGCTTTATTGGCCAGGTGTGTTGGACACACGAGAAGTTTGACTCTGGTACATCAGCTCTCAATGTGTAAACAGTAAACCAGCATAAGGCTGTGTAAAATAACAAAAAGTAAGCAGTATTTACAAGCAGTAGAAAGTGCAAACAATGCAGAATAAGCAGTAGGAACAGACAGTAACAATGCAGACAACAAACGAATGTTCTTTGAAATGAGATAAATAGGGATAAAACAGAGTACTTAAAACT
>NW_018128902.1:2867-5344 GCF_001952655.1 Monopterus albus
GGGGAAGGTGGAGGGGGGAGTGTTGATTGTCAAACCTGCAGTAGAATACATTCAGGTCGTCTGCCAGCTGACGGTCATCCACAGCAGGGGGGGAGAGTTTTCTATAGCCAGTGATGCTTGAGAGAACAGGAACTGGAACCAGGGCCCGGCCAACCCGCTCGAGAGCAGGAACAGGTGTAGAGGTGGCATCAGCGCGCCGGCCGACCCACTCGGGAACAGGACCTGGAATGGACACAAAAACAGACACAGGGACAGACACCAAGGTGGCGTCGGCACACTGACTGCTTTGGGCCGTGGCGGGGACGTCATTGTCAGAACACCAGGGATTCAGGGAGTCAGCGGTAAAATCACCGTGCCCTGGCTGAAGGGCCTGTGGAGACTGCATCTTTGGGACTGGCAGAGGCAGCTGCTGATGGGGAGCTGGCAGAGGCTGCAGTGGGAGGGCTGGAGAAGACAGGGGCTGCAGCATCCAAGGACTGGGCTCCAGAACAGGGAGTGAGGTCCCAGTGGCTCTTTGTTGGGACAGCGACTCCCCCGGGCCCTGGCGGGGACATGACCCTAATCAGGCCATGGTAGTCGCTGCCGGGGAGCCAGCTGAGGCGACCGGCTGATCCGTTCGGGACCAGGTACTGGAACTGGGGTGGCGTTGGTGTACTGACTGTTTTGGGCCCTGGTGGGGATGCTGTCGTCGGCACACCAGGGGTACAGGGAGTCAGCGGGGACGCCACTGTGACCAGACCAGGGAGCCGGCCGGGGCTGAGGCTGCAGCGGCTGCTGGGGAGCTGGCCAGCATCTGCCCCTCTCCTACTCTTCCCTGCTCCAGGACCTCCAGGACAGAGGGCCAACCTGGTACCGGAAAAAGGTGAGAAGTCAAAAGCGGTGGGCACTGGAACATGGTCAGAGACCGGGGACATGTGAAGGATGCCCACTCGAATGGAGGGACAGACGGGCCAAGGGGTCTGAGAGAGTGAGGGCTTTATTTATATAGCACTTTACAACTCCAGGGAGCACAAAGTGCCGCACAATAGGACATATGTATCAACTAAAAAAAAACAATACTAAAACAATAAAACCTAAGCAAGAGTAAAACACAAATTTCCAAAATTGGAGCAATAAAAACTATCATGATACAAATATCATAAAACAACAAGTTAAAAGATGTCCTTTCAGGGCAAATAAAATGGGTTAAACACCAAAACCCTGTTTAAAAAGGTAAGTTTTTGACTTGGAAGAACGTCAAGGTGTCACTGACTTAGTTTAGCCTACTAAAAGTTGACTTAAAAACAGCTAGCTCGATTATGGACCGCAGCTCTAGCGGTAAAGAATTCCAGAGTTTGGGGCCACACACAGCAAAAGAGCGGTCGCCCCATTTTTTATATCAAGACCGTGGGACAACCAAGGACAAGTGCTTTTAGGAGCACAGAGCTCTGCGCGGAGCATAAATAGACAGCAGATCTGACAGGTACGAAGGAGCGAGGCCACGTATAGCTTTAAAGACAAATAGCAAGATCTTAAACTCAACTCTCCACTGTACTGGCAACCAGTGTAGTGAGAAAAGAACAGGGGTAATGTGGGCATACCTGGGAGTGTTCGACAGCAGCCGAGCCGCAGCGTTTTGGACCAGTTAAAGCTTCCGAAGCAAAGACAGAGAAATTCCAAGTAGAGGGCATTACAGTAGTCTAGTCGTGAAGTGATAAAAGCGTGGATGGCTTTTTCTAAGTCTGTACGCGATAAAAAAGGCTTCACCTTCGTTAAAAGTCTCAGGTGAAAAAGCTGGTTTTAACCACGGCCTTGATCCGCTTATCAAAATTAAAGCCAGTATCAAATATCACTCCAAGGTTTTATCTGTGAGTGAGGGGGCTGAAGCACCTAAACTGGATACAACCACAGCTGGATCAGGGATAATAACAATATATTCAGTCTCGCTCAATTAAATGAAATGAAATAGTCTGTAAAAGGAGAAACCACTTGTCTGAAAACTGTGGATATACTGTTATTTCTCAGTAAAAACTCGAACAGTTACACAAGCACACCCTCTTTACCCACATACCCATGAACCTCTTTACCAATGAACCCCAAAACATACTATAATCTGTATTTGCACCAGCCCCATGTGACAATGACATCTGTCTCAGTTTGTAGACCACATTTCATGAACGTAGTAGCACCATTTAAATGTCTTCTTAACACAAAATAAAAGTGAGGAGTATATAGGGTTACAGTCAGACGTGCCACATAAGAAACGTGGTCTTCAACATGTGCCCATGTTTATTTTATATTTTATTGTGTCAGCTTGAAACCATACAACCATGTAGTGTTGTCAAACAGGAATGTGCATGGCGAATCAAATCCCAATCCATGAACCAATAAGCGACACGTCTTGACTGCACTTCAATTTCTTGACCACTAGATGTCCTACTGGAGCACTGTGTCATTGAGGCCTCGAGTAATGAACCATTTGTGTGAACACTGTGTCG
>NW_018128902.1:5377-6190 GCF_001952655.1 Monopterus albus
CCGGCGGCCTGGCATCAGTTTTTGAAAACAGTTTTAACTGTCGGCAGCTCACAGACTCCTACTCCACCTTCGAGCTACAGCTGTTTGTGGTAGAGCTGTCTTATCCACTGCTGTGTGCAGTGACTTATTGTCCTCCTAAGTTCAACAAGGGTTTTATTCAGGAGTTTTCTGACTTCTTGGGTTTTATCCTGCCAAAGTTTGATAAGCTTTTAATACTTGGTGATTTTAACATCCACATCTGTCCTGATGACTCATTGGCCAAAGACCTTTTAAATATTATTGACTCTTAACCTCACCGGACACACACTGCCCAGCTAGGAATTTTTTGTTCCAAGAACATTCCAGTTTTTTTAGGAAAACGTTATTTTAGAACGTTCCAGTGATGTTTTCAGTGGCAAGCTTTTAAAAAGTTCCTAGAATGTTCATATTGTGCTATCCCTGGTAGGCTAGTGGTTAAGGCACAGCGCTATCGCCACTGCGGCCCGGGTTTGAATCAGGGTTGCGTCAGGAAGGGCATCCGGCGTAAAACACGTGCCCAATGTCAACATGCGAGTCGTCAGTGTGACGATTTGCTGTGGCGACTCCTAAAAGGGAAAAGCTGACAGTGACTTTCACTCCTAGAATGTTCATATTGTGGGTGTAAGATTGTTTCAAGGTAATGTTCTTGGAAAATTCCAAATAAAATATTCTCAGAATGTTATAACAAAAACATTTTTGGAATGTTTTAACACATTGTTACCATAAAGTTTTAGTTTTTCATTCCTAAAACATTCTTTTGGTGGTTATTATGTTGGACTTAACCATCCTGCATGT
>NW_018128903.1:0-6181 GCF_001952655.1 Monopterus albus
TGTTTTAAGACACTGTATAAATGTGAACCTACCAATTTAGTATAAACAAATGTAACGTGACTGCCATTTCAGCATTAAGGTTTGAGTACATAGTACATTCTTCCAGTCGTATAATTCGTCATTGAAGATTTCTTAAATATATAAACCCAGTATCATATATCATCCTATCCCTACGCTCCACATTAAGGCAGGTTTTACAGCAGATTTCTATAAAAAATCACCACATACTGTGGCTTTAAGGTGAAAGGTTTGGTTCTAGTAACTAAAGCTTTGTTAAAGTTTCAAATGTATTTTTACATAGTTTAGACACATCACACCTTCCTCTCTTCCACGCTCTCTTAACAAACCACTTCCTCCTTTTTGACACGTTTCAGAGTTTAGAAACAAGTTTCTTCACATACATTTCTTCTACTCTAACTTTGGAGGAGTCTTATTGCCAGAAACTCACCACAAAAACAACAAGTACCTTCATAAGATAAAAGTCCAGCAGTAATTGAGAATTACTTCACCTTTCTTTGGATCCCTGTAACACTTAAATTACCCCCTACAGTCTGATCCAGGGTCAGATCACACCCACACAATAAAACAGCACCACTCACCTACAATCATAACAAGTTTGTGGAGGAACTGGTTCCCATGTCCACTCTCAGTGCTTTCTGCTCCACACCAGTATGTCCCAGTGTCGTTTGCTGTTATTTTTCTCACTGTTACAGTGATGTTGTTCTTCTGATCGTCTTTAATGGAGAACCTCCCGTCCACGCCTCCCTCGTTAGTGCTCACCAGGTGCTGACATGTAGATCGATCTTCTCCCTTACAGATGAATTTGTTTTTATAAGTACCATTGTGGTAACCACACCAGTACGTGAGGTTCTGTCCAACAGTTGGGGATTTTTTTGAAGTATTTAATCTCTGTAGACAAAGACATTAAATAAAACACTGGCAATAAAAAGGTGCAGTAATCAAGTTATTTTAGTCACATCTCAGTGAATGATTATATCTCAGAGGCTGCAGATGCTGTTACTCACTTTGAACCTCCAGTTGTATCTCTGTTAGTCCTGTACGGTAACGTCCTTTATCTGGTTTGACTCCACACCAGTAGATGCCCTCATCCTCTGAGGATACGTTACTGATGGACACTGTGAAGCCACTGTCTGTGTTTGTGAGAGTGAACCTCCCGTTTGTCTGTGGAGGAGAGTCTGCTGATAAAATTTCCTCAGAGGTGGAAATGTTCATTTTGCAGAAAAACCTGACACTGGACTTGTATGTGTTTCCCAGGTTATAGTGACACGTGATGGTGGTTTCAGCTGTTGTGTACGCAGTTTGAATCACTGTTGTGAGGCAGCTTTTTTCTGCAGATAAAACAGAAAGGTAAAACATGTTGAATGTAAAACTACACAAACGCAAGCTGGAAATGCACATCATCATACTCGTATACAATACTCATCTGCACCATGTCTCCATTACATTTGCTTGTGTTGGCATTTGACCTTTATGACAAATGAATTTCCATTTCTGATTCTGATTTTCTGAGTAGGTGATGAGTTAATAAAGAGACTCTAGTGAATGTGGAATTATCACTTTTAAACTAGGGAAGAAATGTCAAAACACTCTGGGAATAATGGCACCAAACCTTACATGTATTACATCTGACAGATTTTTGTATTAAACCTGTGTCTAACAAGGTTTTAATTGACGTGTGCCTTTAAACATATAAACCCTACAAGTTTATGAAATCTCACTCAATACATGAGATTGTGCATTTGGGTTGTTACATTTTATCAGTTTTATTTTTTCTAATTATGCTAAAAGAGCCTTGAGGTGATACACATGCAACATGGATGAACTTTAATAGAAAGTGTCTCTTACCAGGGTCCAGTTGTAGGTTGTTTGTGTGTGGTCTAGACTGGTGTGGTCTACACTGGTAGTCCCCAGAGTCGTCCTGTACAAGATGTTTGATGAACACCCTGAGGTTTCTATTTTGTGTATCATGGTACAGGGAGAATCTGTTGTTGTGTTCCCACTCATTCTTCCTAGTGCTTCGTATGGTTATTTGTGTATTATGAACTATGCCAACACTTTGAGAATTTGACTTTGGATAGTTGCAGGTGAATTCAACCCATGCTCCTGTACATCCCTTCACTTTATCCTTGGCCTCACAACCTGTAGATCAGAAAAAGACAAACGTTCACATCCTGTCAGGCACTACAGTCGTCTACAGTAAACCTTAGTCAGTATAACCTGCAGCCACGAATCACAACGAGGAGTCAGTCACTGGATGACAGACTTTATGTCGGTAGTAGAAGTTAGAGGATGAAGATGAGCTCTATCAACTGTTAGAGGATGAAGATGAGGTCTATCAACTGTAAATTAGAGGATGAAGATGAGCTCTATCAACTATAAATGAGAGGATGAAGATGAGTTCTATCACCTATAAATGAGAGGATGAGGATGAGCTCTATCAACTGTTAATTAAAGGATGAAGATGAGCTCTATCAACTGTAAATTAAAGTCATTTATGTTTTGGATTTTTAGATTGTCTTTGTGTGACAGTGATGCTGTGACTTTCTGGACAAATCAGTGTTGACTGATTTGATCTAAGGCCAATGAAGAAACATTCTGACACCAAAGCAGCTTTACTCGATCTTTTTTTCATGACATGACTCCAACGTGACTACGAGTGTTTAGGGCCCATGTAGTTCCAGTGCGACCCAGCAGATAACATTCACCAGTTCCTCTCAGCGCCACAGAGAGATGTTCTGTGTTTTGGTTTGACAAACTTTATTGTTTTGGTTCGTTCTCATCGCCATCATCAGTGCTGTTTTCAGACATATGAGGCACATCAACAAAGAAGCTGTGATAAACCCACTGTGTACTAAGGCTGCACGATTATATAAAGATTCATAATCATGATTGATTTGGTAAGTATGATTATTTTATATGATTACTCACTGATTTTGGGAACATCACGCGTTTACTGAACTTAAAAAAGTTGTCTTTTAACAGTATTAACTTTATGATTCAGCCAAAGAACAAATACTGTGATTGACTGTTCAGACAGAAGTATTTAATACTCTACGTTTATTTTACAAATAAAGTTTTGCCTGTCATAGCCTTAAAACTGCTCAGTCTGCTGATCTCACCCTGGCACAGCTTGTCCCAGTAGGTTAACACAAACGTCCAGTGCACTGAAATGATCACTGCTCTGCATCTTTATGCTCATTTAGCAGGTATTTTGATAGATTACTCTTACTCAGTGGTTTTATTGTGCAATGAGCTTAGTTATCAGCTCGAGTAAAGTTCCACTTCACCAGATACGTGCAATGCATGCACGCACTGTCGAGCTCTGAAGGGTCTCGCTGGATTTGTAACACAAGACAAAATGAGAACATCATAGTGAAGCAGAGTGCGGCACAATAATAGTTTTATCTTGATTATTTTGTTTTCATAATAGTTGGAAGCCAAAATCATCATTAAAAATAAAAACCCTTACTCTTAATGACTGATCACACAGATCTCACAGCCACACATTATAATGAGCAGCTTTCTGTACAGCCTTGCAAACAGCTGGTGGTTTTGATTCACATGGAAAAACATTGCAACAGGTATTGTCACTTATAATTCTACTGTAGAATTTATACTCAGTGGAGGTTTTTTCAGTTTACTATGACCTGGATAACTGAGACTCTGCACAAACAGTTATCGGTCAAATCTCTCAGTGATGTGGCAGTAATAATCTTTTTACCTGTCGTCAGTGAGAGGACGAGAAGAAGGAAGCTCTTCATGTTGTTCCTCTGTGAAGCTGAAGTTTCGGTGAGATCACTGAGCTCCAGCTATTTGTGTCGACTCCTCTTTGCATTTGTTGGTTTCATCTCCGGCGTCTGTGCAGCTATGTTTCCTGTTAATATTTTAGGTTAACCATCCTCTTCTTATCTCCTTCCTCTTTCTTCTTCCACTGTCACTGAGTTTGTGTATATTAGACTACTATGATAGTAAGTCTGCACCATTTTCATGACTGGTCCTGACTCCAGCTTTTATTTTAATCTAAATGCAGTGTATTAAAGCCCAAACCTTAGCATTTTAGTTAAAAGTGAAGATAAGAGATCCATGCCTCATCTTTCATTCAGATCAACCAGTCCTCTAAACCCATGCATATACATTAAAGCAATAACAGAGCAGCTGTAAGAATGCTTAGGTAATTTGTCACATGCACACCTGTGCTCTGTCCAGTCCAAAGTAGCTGCTGGATTAACTCTTATCTCAGGGAGCTGGTTCAGTTCTGTGGTACCTTTTGAGGCTTAGTTGATGTTGGACTTGTGTGAAACTCCACTGTTTGATTGCAGGACTTGGTGTGTACCAATGCAGAAAGTAGTGCTGTAGTGAAGACCACTGAAACAAGACCAAGACTTTAAGAGGTTGTCTTGGCCCTGATACACTCCGGTCTTGGTCTTGGTCTTGGTCTCGTTTAGGTGGTCTTGACTACAACACTAGCAGAAAGCCTGTGACTAAACCTTGGTGAATTAAACAAAGTTAATAGTGTCCTAAATCTTTTTCTCTTCTTAAATACACTCCACCAGCAGAACAACAAAAAAGCTGTTAACAGTATCAAGCAACAAAACATGAAGATAAATATATTAATAGATGAAGACATCTTAATCTCTTTGAAGCTGTGCCATGGTTGTGCAGTTTCCAAAACCAGACAAGGATCCTTCTGGTTTTGTGAATCGGCTGGCATGGTATGCTGTTATGATCCTACTAAGAGATGCATGTATAATTGATGACATGTTTAAGGGGTAGATTTGGTGAGACAGAGCCAGCTGTGACTGTCGCAGTTCAAGATAAGGATGCACAGAGTAGACCAGACTGGATAAAGGTTTATAAAGCTCAGTTAATGCGTTGTGCCTGTAAGAGCCAATCTGAAAAATGTTTAGTTTACGTAGTTATTAAGAAAACATAGCCAACATAGCTTTATGTTTTGGAATAATACGTTTGTTTTATACAATGTGCTCTAGACATGTTATGTTATGGCATATTGTTGTTTGTTAACCATGTGACCGGATGTGTTTTTTGTTTTTGAGAGGTTCGGACGGTCAGGCTCTGAGCACACAGTTTTTCTGACCGAGTTATAAGCAAGTAATTTGTCAAGTCCTTTGTAACTTTGGACAAGGAACCAGGAAACGTTTTATTTGTATGTTTATTTTTATTTAGTAAACCCTTTGTAAAAACCAAGAACTGGACTGTGGAACTTGTTTATGTCGTGTCATACTTACTGCATGATGACCTTATGCAAAATTAGGAAAATGTTGATCAGATAAAGAAGCTTTTGGAGTCGGAGTTACACAACTTGCAGGGGGAAATTGTGGAGCTTAATAATTCAATAATGATTCTTATGGATGAGGATGAAACGAGACGATCAGCAGCGTGTTACTACCAAAATGACATCTGTGAAGAAATTTGTGGAGAATGTTATGGAATTTGTTAACCATCAGTTTGAACATCAAAGCAAAGGTGATGTTTCAAGCATGCCAACAGATGTGCAGTTGGGATTAGCTGATGATGTAAAGGCAGAAGACAGCATCTCACAAATTATGAGAAGTGATTACAAGTCAGTTGTTTCAAGTAGATCCAGTAGGTCATCAAGAAGCGCGATATCATCAGTGCGTCTGAAAGAAGAATCAGAACATGCAGCACTTGTTGCTAGAGCAACTTTACTGGAGCAAAAACAAGCTCTTGAGCTTGAAGAAGTTAAGCTTAAAGCTGATAATTGAAGCAGCACAAGCAGAATCTAGTGCCAAACTGAAGGTGTTACAGACCTATGAGGATTCATATGATAAGAGTAGCTATCTTTCCCAACGTTCTACATCAAAGAAGAAAGATCAACAAGATGATAATCCACAGCTACAACACGTGCAACTGAAAGAGGCTTCAAAGGGATATCAGTCAAGAAACATCAGACATGCTCAGAATGCAAAGGAAGAGGATGAAGTTGATGGTGATCTTCAGCAGATGTTGAAAAAACAAAATGCTATAACAGAAATGCTGGTTAAACAGCAAAACTTGTCAGGTCTGCCACGCAAGGAAGTGCCAGTATTTAAAGGTGACCCTCTCACATACAAACAATTTATCAGAGCATTTGATCACGCTGTTCGCGACAAGACTGATACATATCAGGATAAGTTTTACT
>NW_018128904.1:0-6175 GCF_001952655.1 Monopterus albus
CCCAGGTTTTCTGATAAGGGGGCTCAGTGTTATTAAATAGATAACAGCTGGACTGGAAGAGGTCCCAGCCTTTCTGACAAGCGTTACACACTCTTCCTGAAACAACAGAGACCAACATTTAAACAATGCGACTGTATTGTAATATTTTTATTAGTGGTTATTTCTGGGCCTGTTTAATGGGATCTGAACATACCATTACTTTCTCTGGGGCAGTAGGCATCAATGCTCCACTGAGCTCGACTGATGTTGAGCTCATTCGAGTTTCTCTCCATGTTTTGTATTTGTTGTGTTAAGTTGTTCCTCTTCAGATCCAGGTTTTCTGCAGTCAGGTTTGTGATCTTGCTCTTTAAGACAGCAGAGGCTTGTGTCAGGTTGTCAAACTGGACTCTAAGATTTGTGTAGTTTCTCCTCAGGTTTTCGTTGTCTGAGCTGAGCTTGTTGTTGAGGTTTGTCAGGTTGGAAGTGAGAGCCAGTAGGGTCGTCTGGTTGCCCACCAACAAGTTCAGCTGCTGGTTTTCTGCAGTCAGCTTGGTGTTTTTTTCAGAAATGACAGAGGTAACTACAGTGACAGACAGAGTTTGATAGTTTTGACTATGTAACATGTTTCACATCATTAAAACAACAATCAGGTTCATGCTCAGTATATAAAACATTTAAACTTCAGGCTTCAGGTGGATTATTTGACTTGTAGTTATTTATAAGCTCAGCCACTTTCAGAAGTTGAACACTAAACATCAGTGGGTTCACTTGTGTTTTGAAAAGAATCAGATTAGTTAAATTAATTCAGTTCTGGATTTAAACTGAATGAAATGCTAAAACCTGAACTGTGATTTCAAAAGACTGAAGTTTAGTGTGTTTTCATTGTGCTTTATACACACACCGACTGTTTAATGTTAAAATTTTACTCTTTAAAAAAAGATGCATACAGTAAATATTTCTTAAAACATAACTTTCTTCTTAATTTGTGTTTGTGCTTCTAAACATAAATGAAATTATAAAGTCCTGGTTATATCATCTTCACATTTTTCCCCAGGACCAGTGTGAACGGGAGGAATGATTGCACCAAGAAAACACTGTTAGGATGTCTACATGGATCTGGCTGTTGTTCTCAGACAGACTAACAACAACGAGCTAAGAAGAAAAAGGCTTTGATTTGAGCCGACATTCATGAAAAAGGGAACTCACAGTAGATCCTGAGGGCCACAATCAGTACCAGCGTCAGCCAACACACTGCTAGTGGTGGAAGAGACTCGGTGAAGGAGGGAAACTTCTGACCTGGAGGGAAAAGAACAAACTCAGTTAAATGATGTGATTTCACACAATCAGAGCCTCGTTGTATACATGTTTAATGAACTGTTAAACAATCACATGTTCACCTTTTGTTACTGTCACATATTTTAAACATCATGACTGATAAATAAATCTCATGCTTAACACTAATAAACGTGTGTATTGTGTTCATAAAGTACCTGAAGCAGCGTCTGCTTTATCCACGGTGCAGGCGTGCATTAACATAGTTGTCTATTTCCTCGATGTCCTCTGAAAGGTAGATAAATCAGACCGATTCCCAATACACTGCAGAAACTATGATATAAAACCTGGATTTTATAATCAGTGCCATCAGTTCAAGAACAGTTTTCTGACAGTCATGTAAAAGCAGAACGTTGTCTTCACTGCCCTGCTACACAAAAAGGTGACAACCTTGTAAAGTTTCAGTGGATGGTAAAGTGTCTCACCTGCAGGTAAAGAAACATTTGGATTTTTAAAAGTAACAGCTGTCGTCTTTGTCTTTCTGTCCATTCTGAAAGACGTCCTGTAGCAGGGCTGTAAGGGAAGGAAATGTGTCACTGTCTCATATTTATGTGTAGTTTTCAGTTCTGCTGTGAACTTGTGACAACTTCTTAGTTGGTGGCCGATGCTGATGTTATCACAGGAAGCCTCCTCCTTAAACATGTTCAGCTACAGTGTGTCTGTAGTATCTTCTCAGCAGCAGGTTAATAATAATCTAACATCTTCCTGCTTTGTCACAGCCCAGACTCAGTGTGACAGATGCCACAGAAGTTAATCATTTAAACAACAATGTAAGAAATGTTTTACTTGAAACAAACAAAAGCAGCATCATAACAGACACCGTAGGATCCTAGTAGACTGAGGATGAGACCAAGCAGCAGCTCCTGCAGATCAGTGTGTCTCTAAACATCAGGAGCACAGAGGAGAGGACGAATGATTGTAGAGGACCTGCAGCTCTAAACAGTGGAGACCAAGGGCTTTAGCGAGCCACTCACTAGTCCAGCAGTATGTGAAGCTATTCTAATGGTTTGTAGCCTGTTCATACTGAGGTCTGCTCATTAAGTAGTCTGGATTTAAAGGACACAATTACAAGTTTACAGTGAATGAATGTCCTTCATTCTAGGAATGAGAAGGCTCTGTAAACATTAGAACTGCACTAGAAAAGTAGACTCATGGATTCGCAAGATTAATATTATTAAACAAAAACATGAATTTGCTTCTCAGGGTAAAAACAACAAGGAACTGTTACCTTGACATGAAATATTCTTTACTGTACATCAGGATCCAAATACTTCTAACAACAACTCCAGAACCATCTGAGTAGTAAGTAATGCAGCTCCCTGTGTCAGACACTCAGCAGCAACTATATAAGATGCTTCAGAGCATTTGAAGGAAAGCACATTCAGAGTTATGGACAGTTCAGTGATTTATTTTCAGCCACATAGACAAAAAACAAAGAGCTTTGAAAAATGACTCATATAAAGTAATTTTTCCACGTGTCTGTGAAAAGCAGTTCTTTAAAATCATTATTTCTGAAAAACAAACATTTACATTGTGAAATAAAACTCTTCATTGTTTATTTATGGGCCAATTATCTTACATGTAATTAATCTAACCATGTTTCCAGAAACATGGTTAGAAATATTTTCAGTGAAACTCAAGGAGAAGCAACATTAAAAACAAATATGTGGTAGCTCCAGTGTTGAACATATGTGTGGTGTTAATGTGTCAACGCAAATCGATGTACTCTGCTGCTACACTACATGTTTAACTCTGTATTAACAGTTTTCACGGGTCTCTGGCTCATTTGGACTCTTGACTTGTTTGTAGGGACGCACGATATTTTGGTGGCTGATGTTTAGTGGCAGATAAGTACAAAAATGTAATAAATGTTATTGTTCTGATCATTTCAGCTGATAATTACGTCTCATAATGTGACTGTGGAGAAGGGACAGTAACTGTTCCCCTGTTTCTCCTCTGTGTGCTGACGCCTGTTTACAGACAGAGAGCAGAGGACACAGTGGAACAGGAAACAGACTTTACTTTTCTGTTATACTCTTTATCTCAACGTGCACCAAATCTGCCTGCAATATAAACTGTATGAGCGATTAAACAAAAACCTATTGAACAAACAGAAAATATTTTTGCAGAAATGTGACATCATTTTGTTGCCTACACTACTCAGATACAATCTGCTCATTAATTAGTCTATACTATACTTAAAAAAACACAAGTTAACAATGAAACAGTTTGAGCAAATAAAAAAAGGTCTATAGCATGTGGTAGCATTTTATTCACTATAATAGAGTTAAATTTAAATTTGCTTCTCAAGGTAAAAACAACAAGAAACTGTTACCTTGACATGAAATATTCTTTACTGTACATCAGGATCCAAATACTTCTGACAACAACTCCAGAACCATCTGAGTAGTAAGTAATGCAGCTCCCTGTGTCGGACACTCAGCGACAACTATATATGACGCTTCAGAGCATTTGAAGGAAAGCACATTCAGAGTTATGGACAGTTCAGTGATTTATTTTCAGCCACATAGACAAAAAACAAAGAGCTTTGAAAAATGACTCATATAAAGTAATTTTTCCACGTGTCTGTGAAAAGCAGTTCTTTAAAATCATTATTTCTGAAAAACAAACATTTACATTGTGAAATAAAACTCTTCATTGTTTATTTATGGGCCAATTATCTTACATGTAATTAATCTAACCATGTATCCAGGAACCTTCTCAAGTCTGACTGCAGTGTTTAAACAGATAAAGCCTTCTTCTTGCAGAGCCATGTGTATTTTTCACTACAGTTCACTGCTTTCCATACGTTTGTCTTGTCAGAAGTCACACAGAGACCGTTGGTAGGAGGTTGTTGTATCCAAGAGCTGAGGGAAGAGGCTGATGGTTAGATCAAGGCTGAGAGATTTTATGATTCACAGTGTTTAGGATTGTGTCTCTCACCTTTGAGTCAGATTACTTCCATCGACCCACTTCCATGTCCCTTCTTCAGCTCTCAGGCCGATCCAGAATCTAATGGCTGAAGATGAAACCCATATTTTACCATTGATGAGGCCCTGAGAACAGCACAGACACACTTGTCAGTGACATGTCAACACTATAAACACACTGTGATCTACAGACTCAGTGTGTTCAGACTGACAGAAAATGCTTTTTAATTATTCAGCCCCTTTACTTTCAGTGCAGCAAACTCTCTCCAGAAGTTCAGTGAGGATCTCTGAATGATCCAATGTTGACCTAAATGACTAATGATGATAAATAGAATCCACCTGTGTGTAATCAAGTCTTCGTATAAATGCACCTGCACTGTGATAGTCTCAGAGGTCCGTTTAAAGCGCAGAGAGCATCATGAAGAACAAGGAACACACCAGGCAGGTCCGAGATACTGTTGTGGAGAAGTTTAAAGCCGGATTTGGATACAAAAAGATTTCCCAAGCTTTAAACATCCCAAGGAGCACTGTGCAAGCGATAATATTGAAATGGAAGGAGTATCAGACCACTGCAAATCTACCAAGACCTGGCCGTCCCTCTAAACTTTCAGCTCATACAAGGAGAAGACTGATCAGAGATGCAGCCAAGAGGCCCATGATCACTCTGGATGCACTGCAGAGATCTACAGCTGAGGTGGGAGACTCTGTCCATAGGACAACAGTCAGTCGTATACTGCACAAATCTGGCCTTTATGGAAGAGTGGCAAGAAGAAAGCCATTTCTTAAAGATATCCATAAAAAGTGTCGTTTAAAGTTTGCCACAAGCCACCTGGGAGACACACCAAACATGTGGAAGAAGGTGCTCTGGTCAGATGAAACCAAAATCGAACTTTTTGGCAACAATGCAAAACGTTTTGGCGTAAACGCAACACAGCTCATCACCCTGAACACACCATCCCCACTGTCAAACATGGTGGTGGCAGCATCCTGGTTTGGGCCTGCTTTTCTTCAGCAGGGACAGGGAAGATGGTTAAAATTGATGGGAAGATGGCTGGAGCCAAATACAGGACCATTCTGGAAGGAAACCTGATGGAGTCTGCAAAAGACCTGAGACTGGGACGGAGATTTGTCTTCCCACAAGACAATGATCCAAAACATAAAGCAAAATCTACAATGGAATGGTTCACAAATACACATATCCAGGTGTTAGAATGGCCAAGTCAAAGTCCAGACCTGAATCCAATCGAGAATCTGTGGGAAGAACTGAAAACTGCTGTTCACAAACGCTCTCTATCCAACCTCACTGAGCTCGAGCTGTTTTGCAAGGCGGAATGGGCAAAAATTTCAGTCTCTTGATGTGCAAAACTGATAGAGACATACCCCAAGTGACTTACAGCTGTAATCGCAGCAAAAGGTGGCGCTACAAAGTATTAACTTAAGGGGGCTGAATAATTTTGCACGCCCAATTTTTCAGTTTTTTATTTGTTAAAAAAGTTTGAAATATCCAATAAATTTCGTTCCACTTCATGATTGTGTCCCACTTGTTGTTGATTGTTCACAAAAACTTACAGTTTTATATCTTTATTTTTGAAGCCTGAAAAGTGGCAAATAGGTCGCAAAGTTCAAGGGGGGCGAATACTTTCGCAAGGCACTGTATAGCAGCCAAATCTGAAATTAGTCCTCTGTATTTGTCTTGAGCTTCTTCCCAGGTTTTCTGATTAACGGGCACACCATTATAAAATACATAACAGCTGGACTGGAAGAGGTCCCACCAGGGTTGACAAGCTCTACACTGTCTTCCTGAAACAACAGAGACCAACATTTAAACAATGTGACTGTATTGTGATATTTTTATTATTGGTTATTTCTGGACCTGTTTAAGTTGTTCCTCAGTGTCTTCAGATCCAGGTTTTCTGCAGTCAGGTTTGTGATCT
>NW_018128905.1:0-3711 GCF_001952655.1 Monopterus albus
AACTTGTATATTGACTTTTATCTGATACCAAAAATATAGTCGCTGAGTATACACATAATAATTTAGCAAAATATATTTGATGGTTTTTGACAATCACCACTGTATTTCACTGGTGTGATTATCTACAGTAAAAAACAAGAATTACCTGTTGATGTATCTGGTGGTAAAGTACACTCATCGAAGAACTCTTTCAGCTTTCTGACATTGACTGCAGGTTCTGAACAGGGACAACAGGCAAAATGTATTAGTACCATCCTATTTACTCTATATCAGTGATAATAAATAACATTTTTGCTGGTCAAACCTTCTAGTGGTCTCTCATCTAGTAACTCATCATGGTCATGTTGCTGAGGAGAGGGGCACCTTGGTCCATCGTTTAAAAGAGAGCTCGTTTCATCACTGACATCTGTCCTCCCATCTGAACCTGAAACAGACGGAATTACATAATATGATATTACACATTAATAATAAAGGAAAAAGGTGAAGAGAAAAGAGAACTTAGGAGAACTTAGGCAAAATAACCTTGGTGTAAAACAGTTCAATAAAGAGAAATGTGTCATGTTAATGACAAGCTGACAAACTCTTACAAATGAGAGCTACAAGCTGCATCAACATGGACCACAGAATGGATCAATACCATCAATATGTATCAACATGAGATGATTCAATAGTCAGTGCTTCATCATCATCGGATTTGAATTTAATGTGATCAAAAAATAAAACAGGTTACGTAAAAGGTAACAATTACTTATTTAGTACCGAGTCTGAACCTACGAGCCCAAGTCCATTTAATATGACCCAGATCATTTAGCATAATATAGAACAGTCAGTAAATAAGTCAGTAATACGTCATAGTTTGCATAAAAGATCACAATTACTTATTTAGTTCTGAATCTGAACTCACAAATTTCCAGAGGGTTTCTTAATATTGCAGTTTATAACAACATGTTTATTAGAAACATATTTATTATACAGTATGTGTCCCATGATTTACGATCACTGTGTTCACTTGATGCTGATCTCAATTCAGATCATTACAATGTGTACACGAGCACTTCCTCTTTGCCGAGATAATCCATCCACCTCCCAGGTGTGGCATATCCAGATGCTGATTAGACAGCATGAGGTGTGCCTTAGGCTGGTCACAATAAAAAGCCACTCTAAAAGGTGCAGTTTTATCACACAGCACAATGCCACAGATGTCGCAAGTTTTGAGGGAGCGTGCGATTGGCATGCTGACTGCAGGAATATCCACCAGAGCCGTTGCCTGTGAATTGAATGTTCATTTCTCTACCATAAGCCGTCTCCAAAGGCATTTCAGAGAATTTGGCATTACATCCAACCGGCCTCACAACTGCAGGCCACATGTAACCACACCAGCCCAGGACCTCCACATCCAGCATCTTCACCTCCAAGATGGTCTGAGACCAGCCACCCGGACAGCTGCTGCAACAATCGGTTTGCATAAGCAAAGAATTTCTGCACAAACTGTCAGAAACCATATCAGGGAAGCTCATCTGCATGCTTGTCGTCCTCATCGGGGTCTCGATCTGACTGCAGTTCATCGTCGTAACCGACTTGAGTGGGCAAATGCTCACACTCGATGGCATATGGCGCTTTGGAAAGGTGTTCTCTTCATGGATGAATCCCGGTTTTCACTGTACAGGGCAGATGGCAGACAGCTTGTATGGCGTCGTGTGGGTGAGCGGTTAGCTGATGCCAGCGTTGTGGATCGAGTGGCCCATGGTGGTGGTGGTGAGGTTATGATATGGGCAGGCGTATGTTATGGACAACAAACACAGGTGCATTTTATTTATGGTATTTTGAATGCACAGAGATACCATGATGAAATCCCGAGGCCCATTGTTGTGCCATTCATCCACAACCATCACCTCATGTTGCAGCATGATAATGCCCCATGTTGCAAGGATCTGCTCACAATTCCTGGAAGCTGAAAACATCCCAGTTCTTGCATGGCCAGCATACTCACTGGACATGTCACCCATTGAGCATGTTTGGGATGCTCTGGATCGGCGTATAAGACAGCGGGTTTCAGTTACTGCCAATATCCAGCAACCTCGCACAGCTATTGAAGAGGAGTGGACCAACATCCCACAGGCCACAATCAACAACCTGATCAACTCTATACGAAGGAAATGTGCTGCACTGCGTGAGGCAAATGGTGGTCACACCAGATACTGGTTTTCAGACCCCCCAATACAGTAAAACGGCACATCTTAGAGTGGCCTTTTATTGTGGCCAGCCTAAGACACACCTGCGCAATAATCATGCTGTCTAATCAGCGTCTTGATATGCCACACCTGTGAGGTGGATGGATTATCTCGGCAAAGGAGAAGTGCTCACTAACACAGGTTTAGACAGATTTGTCTGAACAATATTTGGGAGAAATAGGCCTTTTGTGTACATAGAACAAGTCGTAGATCTTTGAGATCAGTTCATGAAAAATGGGGGCAAACACTAAAGTGTTGCATTTATAATTTTGTTCAGTGTATATCACAACGTAGAACATTTTCTGAAAACCACTTGCTGATAAAATAAGATTGGTTTGTGTTCTTCTCTAAACATGAACCAAAACACACAGAAAAAAAACTAAACAAAAACAAAATACACCACACAGAAGGTGTTGGGACTAAATACTAAACTAAATATCACGGATTAATATTCTAATTACTTATAAAGCAAAAGTGACAACATAATGTTTCTTTCTTTGTTAATTTAACATAATTGAACTCTGGGTGAAAGTAAATGATCAATTGGAAGATGTCGACTTGGATTTTACTATTTTCATGATATATTAGTTAAATTGACTATCACCACTGAATTTCACTGGTGTGATTAATCATCTACAGTAAGAAATAAGAATTACCTGTTGGTGTGTCTGGTGGTAAAGTACACTCACCTTTGGTTGGATCGAATGACCCTACCAGATTCTTGACAACAACCCCAAACTCTGAACATGTAAAAACAGCAAAATTAATTAGTAGTATCATTTTTACTCTGTATCAGTGATAGTAAATAACATTTTTGCTGGTCTAACTTTCTGGTTGTCTCTCACCTTTTATCTTTTCTTGGGTAAGTTGCTGAAGAGAGGGGTAGGTTGGTGCTCTGTTGAAAGGAGGCCTCATTCCATCACTTAGATCTGTCCTCCAATCTGACCATGAAACAGATAGAAATACATAATATGATATTACACATTAGTAAAAAATGAAGAGAAAAGAGAACTTAGGCAATATAACCTTGGTGTAAAACAGTTTGATAAAGAGAAAAGCGTGATGTTAATGACCAGCTGACAAACTCTTACAAATGAGAGCTAAAAACTGCATCAACATGGACCACAGAATGGATCAATACCATCAATATGTATCAATATGAAAAGATTCACTAGTGAGCACTTCATGGTCCATTTCATCATCCAGTTTTGAATTTAATGTGATGAAAAAAAAACAGGTTATGTAAAAGATAACAATTACTTATTTAGTACCGAGTCTGAACCTACGAGCCCAAGTCCATTTAATATGACCCAGATCATTTAGTATAATATAGAACAGTCAGTAAATAAGTCAGTAATACGTCATAGTTTGCATAAAAGATCACAATTACTTATTTAGTTCTGAATCTGAACTCACAAATTTCCAGAGGGTTTCTTAATATTGCAGTTTATAACAACATGTTTATTAGAACCATATTTAT
>NW_018128905.1:4850-6174 GCF_001952655.1 Monopterus albus
AACATGTTATAAATCAGTACAGCTGATACCCAAGTGAACTCTTACCAGGGTAGCAATCCTTTGCTATGAAATTAGCTGTTTCTTGAGTCAGAGGGTTGCTCACCCTACAACTGTACACTTCATCATCCTGTTTGTCCCTCAGAGGTATCGTTAAGTTTGGTCCAGGCTGCACATTTCCATTTGAGATCCACTCAAACTTCATTAAGGACTGAGGTCTTCTGGAATCTGCAGAGCACATCAGTGTTGCCTGGAGTTCTGGTGTATCAGAGCTGCTGCCATTGTTCATCTGACAGGATATGGTGGGTTTGGACACCTTGTCTGTATGAATATATACATGAAAATACATGAACATGAACCTTAAAAAGTAAATAAGTGATGTCCATATGTTACATGGTTTTATACAATTAGGTTACATTCATGCATCAAAACACTGAATGCTATTGAGTATAAAGGGCATAATGTGTATATCAGTGAAAAGTCTCTTATCAATAAGAGAGATGAGTTGTATGCACACTACAAGCAACCCTTTCACAGTGTCCTGTTTTTACATGTTGACTTCCAGCTACAGAATGTAGGTAAGAACATCAAATACAATGAACAGATTTTGCTCCTTCATTCAAAAAAAGGTAGTAAAATCTTACCCATGACCTCCACTGTAAACTGGGAATGAAGCAACTTTTTGTTCATCTGTACTTCCAAATCATATTCTCCTCTGTCTTCATATCTGAGGTCTCTGATGCAGACTTCTGCAGAAATCCTGTCAAGAGTGACCCTGTCAACATATGAGCCGTACACCTGTTCCTCCTTGCCATCAGACTCTACCACCTTGTAGCCATTGTGTATCCAGAGAATTTGATCAGGTTGTCCACTTATGTCTGGCTTCAGGTTGACCTCCAGCCCCACAAGTCCATATCTGATAGATTGTCCAGAAACTACACAAAGAAAGTGGAGAGGTGTGAAAACAATCAGCATGATGTCTGAGAAAGTTTGGTATATTTTAAACACTGAAGGACACAGGGACAGCTCAAGACCTCTGCAATATAAACTGACTTGTTAATTTATTATGTACAATTTAATATAATCTAAATCTGCAATAAATCCTATTCATGTGAAACTTGTTCAGTGTTTGCTGAGACTGTGTTGATTCAAATCTACTATGTGACCATTCCTGAGACTGTAGTTAGTGGTGAACTGGAGTGCATTACATTTCTCACTTCTAATTTTCTATCTCTTATATATGTTAATGGAGGCTGGCAAAACTCTGTCAATGCTGTGTGAAACCTTGACCTTAAAAAAAATTGTTTGAAACAACAAACCCGACTCA
>NW_018128906.1:0-6163 GCF_001952655.1 Monopterus albus
GGTAAGGGTGGGTTGCGCTGGACTGTGGAATTAGCCTATCCCCCAACGTGACATTGCACTGGCTGAATATGGTATTTAGAGGATAGTTTATGATGCCTACAGCCACATCTGGGGCCCAATCCGTTTTGTCTGCGTTAGTAATTTTCAGTCTTAAAAACAGTAGAGTTTCGTTCAAATCAATGTATTTCTCTCCTTCGGCAGCTACTGTATGTAAAATTTGATAGGTTCTCGCTCTGTGATCAAAGTCACGGGGGAAACTTCAATATATTGTTTATCTTTTACACTGAGTTGTGCAGGACAGGAAAATAGATCGAGCTCCGAGATTATGCATTCTGATGATTTTTCGTGTAAGAGAGCCATTGTGGTCTAAACAAAAATATCAACGTTCTTTGAGGAGGAGCTTCATGGTTTACGTCTTCCCGCAGTGACTGTCTTTCTCTTTTTACCCACTCTTCTCCTCTTGACAGGGGGTAAACGCTGGCCCGGGGGGCGTCTCTTGGCTCTCCTGGCCAGAACTATAATCCCAGCCCCCTCCTGAGCTGGTTTGGTGTCCCGTTTATCGGTAATTCTACCAACAGCCTTGCTCAGCATGTCAGACGCTATGTTTTTAGCAACGGAGATTAAATGAGGTCTAGCAATGCTGAAACCGTTTTTCTCAAGAGGCATAACGAATCGAAACAATTTTGAAAACATAGATCCGAGGCCCCGCCCATACTGTGTCGGGGTGCCCGCGAAGTATCTGTGCCCGGATCCGGCCTGGCTGTCATAATAAGCTACAAACCGGTACGGGTCCGCTTTATAGACCCAAGGCGTCATGTTTTCACGGGTCTAAAATGCAACGTGAGTATGGTTTTACCGTATCTGAAGTTGACTGGGGTATTTTGATCCGTTTTTATTTCCACATATAGTGTGTCAATATAATTCTTTGAGCTGTAAATAATGGGGCGGATTAAAACTGTTTGTTATAAAGTCTCTGTAGGCTCCTTGCATTGTTACACAACGTAGGAGCGGAGCGAATGTATCACCAACCACTTGATGTCTCACTATATCAGAATAAAGATACATGTGATAAAATCCACTTTTTAAATCTGCGGGGCGTGGCGAGTGGACTATTCCAGGGCCTGTAGTAAACCATTTGTCTTTTTCCAGACCCAGTATGTAATTTAAGGGGGCTGAAAATTTTAGTTTGTAGCGCCCGCTCGATGTCCACATATAAACACGCGTATACCAGTCATAACTCAGTCTGATGTCCGTAATCCTTTTTAAATGAATATTCAGTTGATTCAAAATGCTCTCTCTAGTGTATACTCCACGTCCCAGCCGTTCATGGTGTACTTTGTATTTGACTTCATCAGCTGAGGCAGGAATTTCAGGCCGATTCGGCATGCCGAATTGCCAGGTGTCTTGCCAATAAAAATTGTCTCCTTCTGCTGGTATGGTCAGCCACGTATTTGGGTAACATGGTGCCGTTTATGTCACCGGATGAATGAGCTGTGATCTTGTAGTACCAGCAACCAGCCGGTGTAGTCTGTGTCTCCCAAACAGCTTTAAACACTTCAGCATTTGACCGTTTCTTCCCCAAAACCTCGGTCAGTCGCACCTTCATGCTTTTGGCCTGCTCCAAAAACGAGGCATTTTCTTATCCGGTTGTCCATCATAATCCTCATCATCATCATCACAGCTTGAGTTTTCAAAACACTCCTTAAGGTATTCTATAACCAGACATTTTAGAATACCCCAGTCGCTAGCTGTGATGGGGGTTTCAACAGTCTCGGGGCTAAAAGTCTTGCCCTCGTCCAGCTGGTAAAAAGACAACTCAGCTGTTCCGTACAGAAAAATATAGCCGAAATAACCTGATTGCAGTTTGATTTCACCTCGAAGCCAAGCTGCGGGTGGCTTCTGAACTCGGACAAGATGCATGGTGGCTTTCTTTGGTGCGTTGATTAAATCCATTTGCTCTGTGATAATCACAGAAGTGTTGCTGATGACTCCATCCAATTTGTCATGAGGAAAAGAAGGAGAAGCCATTTAGTTTTTTCTCAGACGTTAATACAGCCTATTTGCTAAATGAAAAACTTTTTTAGTTCTAGAAGCCTATGGAAATCCCAGCCTTTTTATAAAGAGACAGGCGTGAGTGTGTGCTTGCTGATAAGAAAAACTGTATGTCTGGGTTTATCTCTAAAAACGTGTACTGTGTTTTTATCTATGATTACAGAAGGGGCTACAAACCGCAGCATAGCCATGCGAGCGGTTGGGGGTGGGCGTGGAAAGCATGTCGAAAACGAACCGGGACAGAGGTGCGCATTAAAAAAGGTATTGTGTTCACCCTATCTGCTTGGATGTATGTTCTAAGGATAATGCACTAAAATACTGTTCATTGACAGTAGTTTGACATTCTGTGTTGCTACTCTTTTTTTTTTTTTGAAGAATGAATCTGATTGGATGGGGCGGGACTATGGACCGGATAAACGATTCTGATTGGCTGGGAGGCGGGGCTAAGGGGCGGGGCACCTGTCAAATTAATTCTGTTGAGATGTGGTACCTTTATTGTGTGTATTGTTTTCTTGGCAATAGCTAGAGAAATGAGGAGTGGGTTTTTATATTTAATTGGTAGGTGGCTGATTTCTATGATATTACTGAGTAAGCAAAGTGATGGAGAAGGAGGGATTCTACAGCCCAAGATGGTGGAGAGTTTCTCTTTCACTGCTATCCAGAGGGAATGAACTGGTTGGCAGGTCCAAGTAGCATGAAAGTAACTGTCTGTGCAACCTAGAGTGCATTGTGAGTAGATGTCTGTGTCAGTGAAACCTGTTTTGAACATTTTACTTTGTGTAATATGTGTCCTATAAATGGTCTTGTATTGTATAAGTTGTAAGTTTACATTGCTCGTCACAGAAAAGATGTTATTGCAAATTTCTGCCCAGAAGTCGGAGCTGAGGGAGAGACTTAAATCATTTTCCCATTTGAGTTTTGGCATTGTTATTGTTGAGTCTTTGATATGAGTTTATATAGCTTGGATATTATTTTCTTGGAGGATGTAATGGCTTTGGTTATAATAAAAGGCATAATTAGTGGGTTTAACATTTTGATCCTTGACCATATTTTTCTTATTAAACCTCTGCACTGTCCTTATATGCCGTGGGTCAGTGTCACCAGGAAAATTTGTTGGACTTTACAGACTTTTCCTAAAGAGTTGTTCAGTGTGAAAAAATGAAAAATATATAATTTTAAACTTTAGACTTTGGACATCTGGAACACATCTTTGTACACAGAAGCTGTTCTGGGTCAGACCTGACCTGTATTTATAAAAGAGAAAAGAAAACAGACAACACGTCTGACAACAGTGTTATTTGTTTCTTCTTGTTTTTCCCCATTTAATTTTTACATTACGATGCGGCTGATGTTGGTGGCACTGACAGGACGTGGATCAGATTTTGTTCCACTGCATCTGATCCGCGTTAGTGATTTCATGAAAGCTGCCGAGTCGATTGTTTTTTTTAAATTGTGTTTTAGAGCTCAGAAAGTTCATAGTTTTCACAAGTCTGGTTTAAGGCTGATCCACAACCCAGAGTATAATACCTTATTAATAAAGTACATATTTATCTGTGTAGGGTAACTTCTTAGTGTGGGTACATGTTTGTAGTTACTGATTTTCAGGTTGGATTTGCTGTGTGCTGCCTTGTCCCTCACTCACCTCCACCCATCAGTCCACACCCTGTATGGGTGTAGGACTAGAAAATAAACACGTAGGCTCCTGCAGCGCCCTCTGCTGCCACAGGCCAAACATTGCCAAACCCTACTGGGTCTTTATTCAAGTTCACTCAGCTGCTGTGTCGTGTCCTCAACATCACATGCAAGTTCAACAACATAACCTGATTATTCATGCCCCTGTCTGACTCTAACGTGATCATGATCCTGTGTAGGATCATGGAGCCTGTACTGAGGAGCAGGTTTGATTCATGAGAGGCTTTCAACTTTACAGACTGGGTTTTATGACCCAATATTTATTTCAATTGTAATATTTTCCTTCAGTGTCCAGTGTTAAGTATTGAGGGTGCTGGACTGTATTACATTAGATTTCACCAGAGCATCCCATTCATATAACCACTCCGGTCAGAAAGTAAGGACACCTTTATTTCAATTTGTTTGGTCTGGTTTCGTCGTCATGAACGCAGACTCAAGGTTAACCCATAACACTAGCATTTCGATCTCATCAGTTTCATCCATTTTCCTCAGGACCCCCCCAAGCTGTCCCTTAAGATGCCTGACATAAATGCATAAGACGACAGTGCCTATATGTAATAAACTAGATAACAATGGCGGGGATTTACCACATCCAGTGTTTTCAGAAAAGCTTTTGGTCAGTGGTGAGTAACAAACAGGATGATGAACAGGATCAGGTGTTGTCATGACTGAATGAAGTCAGACTGGAGAGTTTCCTTCTTCCACCTGGAACTGTGACCTCCTGTGTTTCTGACTCTTCACCTGTGTCTCCTCTCACAGGACCAGATGATCTGCTGCATCCTGATGCTCAGCAGCCTGGTCTCCTCTGTCTGGGGTCAGTTTATTATCCACTAAGTGAGAAGAAATGATCCAGGTTGTCAGTCAGTGTGGTCCTCACTTTCCCTGTGTGTCTCCTCAACAGGAACATGTGTAGTGAAAGTGGCACAGAGCTCCTATCAGGCAGAGGAGGACGGAGACGTCACACTGGAGTGGACGTTCACAACCACAGCTCACAGCTCCTCTGACTCTCTATTTATCTTCTGTAGTCTGTTAACTGTTCACAAAGAGTTAGTCCTGTTCCGTCTCCATGAGGGCGTCGAGGTCCCAGAGTCCCAGGATAAACAGTTTTCAGGACGAGTCCAGTGGGACACAGACGTCCTCAGAGAAGGACGACTCAGACTCCATGTGTCCAGACTCAGGACTGAGGACTCAGGAGTCTACCTGTGTGAAGTCAGCACAGGTAACTCAGCTCTGACAGCTGTGACCTCAGCGTCACAGGTAAGTAGACTCAGTGAAACTTTTCTGTTTGATCAATAAGACTCTGAGAAGAAAAGAGCTGAGGACTTAAACCACAGGCCTTCCTGCTCTGACAGACCTAAACTGACTCACTTCTTACAGAAATGTTTCTTCTTTGCTGACACAGATTGTTTGGTCTCTTTACAGCAGCGAGGGACAGATCTGAACCTAAGAGATTAGACTCAGCAGGTAGAGGAAGGATCGGCCTCTACTGTGGAGCTGGACTGACAGCAGCAACTCTATTGACTGTTTGTTGCTTTTTATTCTTTAACTGTCCATGAGTTAAAGATGAATCCTACTCTCTCGGACTAGAAAACAAGATTTCTACCCAGAGTCCAGTGGTGGATCAGTGGGAACGGTTTGATCAACAAACAAGACAAGACTGAATTCACTTGTACATCACAGACTGAAATGTCTACATGTCAGCCCTGTGATAGACTGGTGACCTGTACAAGGTGGATCCTGCCTCTCGCCCAATCCCAGATGACACTGACTCCAGGAAAAAGCAGTACAGAAAATGGATGGATGGATAATTATGACGTTAACTTTCATCTCCCTCACTCGACTCCTGCAGGATGTGACGAGGTGTTCAGGGTCATAAATGGCTACCAGTATCAATCACTGGATCAACGTCCTCACAGAATTCATCACATCACAGAAAACAGCCTCCACCCTGAAGAGTGATACTGTATGTACAGATTTGTTTAGTGTGCACTTTGTATTTTGTAAATGCTCTTTAAACAGATATATTTAAACATATACTAAGGGGAGATAAATAAATAACTAAATCGTTTTCCACTTATGGTGAAAAGTTCCCTAAAGGTTTTCAACATTCAAATTATCATGTAGTGTTTATGGTTTTCATGTTAATGTAACAAAGTTCAATTTTGGTGATGTTATGTAAAAGTAACCTACAGTGGGTTACTGGAGTTTAATGTCACCTAGTACCTTGGCCACTAGGTGGCAGTACAGAATGAGATGTGTACGTTCCACCAAAGCTTGACCCTTGGTCCCTTCCTCCTTTACGTTGGACTGAGGTTGAGAGAGGAGCAACGTGATTTGTTTAACCTATGTAAGTAAATATGCTGAAATCTTGTTGGATTCTGTTGTGTAAACACATTAAACTTATCTACTACATCCTCCA
>NW_018128907.1:0-1204 GCF_001952655.1 Monopterus albus
CAGCGACGCAGCTCGGCCTACCCCATTACCTCATCACTGAACTGTTATTCTGCTGCTGATCGACACCCGGTCTGCTCAGTTCATCTACGCCTGCCTGTTTTTGCCATTCACTGCACTGTTCATAATAAATCACTGCTTGCACTGAAGTCAGCTATCTGGGTCTGCCTATCTTTTGCTCACTCACTTTCCCGTGTACGAGCAAGCATAACAGAATGAACTGGCCAACATGGACCCTGTGACTCCGGTGCAAGCAGTCTTCCATCTAATGCCTGCTATGACACTCAGATGGAAAGAATGGCTCAGGCACTGCAGCAACAACAACATGACATCTCCAGCTTCACACAACAGGTAGCCAAACTCACTGCCATTCTACTGTCCCAGCACGATCAATCTGTGTCCCTGACTTTTCCTCCATGCTCTGCTGCCCACTCTTCCAGTCCCCACAGAGATCCTCTTATACTTGAACCAGACCTTTTTGACGGCAACGTTGACAACTGCCGTGGATTTTTGCTGCAGTGCCGCCGGGGGTTCGATCAGCAACCCCAGACGTTTCACACGGACCGAGAGAAAATTAACTACATCATCAACCATCTGCGAAGGAAAGCACTCGCCTGGGCCAAAGCTGTGGACGCTCGCAGACTACTCATAGGCACCACCATCTCCAAATTCCTTGAAGAACTACGTTCTATATTTGCTCCACCTTCACATCAAAGCCAAGCTGCTAGGGAGCTTATGTCTATACGCCAGGGGGCAAGTCGAGTCCTGGACTCCTCAATAGACTTCTGGGTCTTGGCTACAGAGGGAGGCTGGGAGGACTGAGCACTCTGCACCGCCTTCTGGCATGACCACAGTGAAAACATTAAAGCTGAATTGAATACCAAGAACGAGCCCCCTGACCTCCGCTCCCTAGTAGACTTGGCTATCTGGATAGACAAACAACAGTGGTCTTTCCGCAAGGAAAGAGCAGGGCAGCACTTGGCCACCCAGACCCGTATTGCGCCATCACCTCCAGTCGAGGCCCGGAATTCTCTCCACATGGGGGGAACCAATACAGGCTCCTCAGGAAGAGCTGACAAACCAATGGAACTAGGGTGCGCCCATCTGGACCTCGAGGAATGGGCCCACCGAATCCGCACCGGGTCTTGCCTATACTGTGGGGCTCCGGAACATCTCATCGCCACCTGCCCAATGCGACCAAAAGAAC
>NW_018128907.1:2400-6149 GCF_001952655.1 Monopterus albus
GGCGGGGAGGACTGAGCACTCTGCACCGCCTTCTGGCATGACCACAGTGAAAACATTAAAGCTGAATTGAATACCAAGAACGAGCCCCCTGACCTCCGCTCCCTAGTAGACTTGGCTATCTGGATAGACAAACAACAGTGGTCTTTCCGCAAGGAAAGAGCAGGGCAGCACTTGGCCACCCAGACCCGTATTGCGCCATCACCTCCAGTCGAGGCCCGGAATTCTCTCCACATGGGGGGAACCAATACAGGCTCCTCAGGAAGAGCTGACAAACCAATGGAACTAGGGTGCGCCCATCTGGACCTCGAGGAATGGGCCCACCGAATCCGCACCGGGTCTTGCCTATACTGTGGGGCTCCGGAACATCTCATCGCCACCTGCCCAGTGCGACCAAAAGAACAGTTCTGCCAGTGAGAGTGGGGACACCGACGGGCCGATCCTCCACCTCCACCAGACCGGGTACCAGCTGCCTCCTCCCCGTGCCCCTGGAGACCGCCAGTCAGGCTTCCTCCCACCAAGCACTCCTTGATTCCAGAGCCGGGGGTAACCTCATGAACCCGGTCTTGGTGGAGCAACTAAGCCTTACCCCTGAGTTACTACCCCATACTATAGAGACCCGGGCTATCGACAGCCAGCTGCTAGCCAACATCACTCATTGGACTCCACCTCTTCATCTCACCGTCACTGGCAACCACCATGAGGACATCTGCTTCAACATCTTCTCCATCCCGGATACACCTCTGGTTTTGGGACACTCCTGGCTGGTCCAACACAACCCCACTGTGGACTGGACCACCGGCGCTATCATCCAATGGAGCCCCGACTGTGCATTCACCTGTCTCCTGGCTGGACAGCCCACCACTTCATCACCTCCAGAGCCTCCTGATCTGTCCTCCCTTCAGACTATCATGACCTGCAACAGGTGTTTGGTAAACACCTGGCTACTGACTCTCTTCCACCCCATAGGCCATATGACTGTGCCATCGACCTGTATCCGGGAGCCACCTTGCCCATCAGTGACCTCTTCCATATCTCTAAACCCAAACGACAGGCTCTGGAGGAGTACATTGAAACCGCCCGACGTGCAGGTATGATTCGTCCTTCTTCCTCACCCCTGGGTGCAGGGTTCTTTTTTGTGGGGAAGAAGGACGGTGGCCTCCGTCCATGCATAGATTATCATGGTCTTAATGCTATCACTGTTAAAAACAAATACCCATTACCTCTCCTCTCCTCAGCTTTTCAGTCTCTCCAGGGCGCAGCAGTCTTCACAAAGCTGGACCTCAGGAGTGCCTACCACCTTGTATGCATCCGTGAGGGCAACAAGTGGAAGACTGCATTCAAGACCCCGCTCGGACATTTTGAATATCTGGTGATGCCTTTTGGCCTCACCAATGTCCCAGCGTTTTTTTACAGGGGTTGATTAATCTGGCCGTTTTGTTTTTGTTTACCTGGATGATATTCTCATTTATTCTTCTTCCCTCACAGAGCACATCCAACACGTTCACCAAGTCCTTCTTCGACTCCTGGAGAACCGCCTATACGTCAAGGCGGAGAAGTGTCTCCCACAAAATTCCTGGGGTTAATCTTAGAACAGGGAAGACTCCGCGCCGACCCATTCAAAATTTCTGCTGTCACTGATTGGCCCACTCCCACCTTTCTGAAGGATCTGCAATGCTTCCTGGGCTTTGCAAACTTCTACCGGCGCTTTATTAAAAGCTACAGCACAGTGGCTACCCCTTTCACGCAGCTCACCTCTACCAAAGTGAAGTTTGCATGGTCCAGGATAGCGGAGCAGGTCTTCCTGGAACTCAAAAACCGCTTTACCACAGCCCCTATACTCCTCCAACCTGACCCCTCACAGCAGTTCATGGTCGAGGTGGACGCATCTGACGCTGGGGTAGGAGTGGTCCTCTCACAACGGTCCAAGTAAAAAAACCACGCCTTCCACCCCTGTGCTTTTTTCTCCCAGCGGTTGATCCCGGCCGAACGTAACTATGATGTGGGTAACAGAGAACTGCTAGCCGTGAAACTAGCCCTGGAAGAAGGGCGGCACCTCCTCAAGGGCGACGACCAGCCATTTTTAGTCTGGACCGATCATAAGAACTTGGCCTACCTCCAGTCAGCCAAAAGACTGACCCCACAAAAAGCGAGGTGGGCCTTGTTCTTTGATTGGTTCCGGTTTACCCTTTCTTATTGGCCGGAATCCCGTAATCAGAAGCCAGACGCCCTCTCCCGACAACACAGCACCTTGGCCAAAAATGAGATGCTCGACACCATTCTACCCGCCTTCTGTATGGTAGCCTCCGTTACATGGGAAATTGAGGATACCATACGGGAGGCGCAACAACAGGAACCCAATCCAGGGGTGGGACCACCAGGTAGATTATACGTTCCCTAGGCGGCTAGACCCTCCCAGACCCTCAACTGGGCCCATGCCTCTCGGCTGGCCTGCCATCCGGGGGTACAGCGAACCATTATACTCCTGAAATGCTACTTCTGGTGGCCCACCCTAGAGAAAGATGCCAGGGAGTATGTAGCTGCCTGTGCTGCCTGTGCTCCCTGTGCGCAATCCAAGCCCCTCCTTCAGTCACCTGCGGGTCTTCTTTGGCCGCTGACTACACCTAGTCAGCCCTCATTTCATATAGCCCTAGACTTCATCACCGGGCTGCCTCCCTCCCAGGGCAACATCATCATTCTCACTATCATTGATTGTTTTTCTATAGCCACCCATTTTCTTTCTCTACCACACCACTCGACACTGTCCAGCTCCTGGTTCAGCATTTTTTTTGCATTCACGGCGCCACCATCGTCTCCGACCGCGGTCCTCAATTCACTTCACATGTCTGGTCTGCTTTTTGCACTGCCATCTGAGCTTGTCCTTGTCTTTCCTCCAGTTATCACCCTCAAACCAATGGTCAGGCCGAACGGTTGAACCAGGAGCTGGAATACACCGTCTGTTGTGTTACCAGTTCTTCTCCTGAGGACTGGTGGCCCACCCTAGAGAGCCGGTGGAATACGCCTATAACACACTCACTAGCTCTGCCACCAGTATCTCTACTTTTGAGGCATCCCTTGGTTACCAGCCTGCCCTTCTGTCCTCTGCTGAAACAGACATCGCAGTCCCTTCAGTCCAAACACACATCAACCGTTGTCAAGCCATCTGGGCTGAGACCAGGGCCACCCTGCTATGTACGGCGGAACAGAACAAACGCCTTGTTGATCGCCGCGTCGGGCTACTCCTACTTGGGCAACAGGTTTGGCTCTCCTCTGTTCACGTACCCATCAAAGGAGCATGTCCCAAGTTAGCACCTTGGTTCCTAGGACCTTTTACCATCCAGGAAATGATCCATCCCACTGCAGTCAAACTCACGTTAACTGATTCCCTCCATATTCACCCTTTTTTTTCCATTTTTCACAGATCAAGCCCGTCTCCACCAGTCCCCTCTGTCCGCCACCGGCTTCGCCTCCACCGGCCCTTGAGGTGGAGGGTGGTCTGGCATACTCCGTCAGGCAGATCCTGGATGTCCACCCTAGAGACAGGGGTTTCCAATATCTGGTGGATTGGGAGGGTTATGGTCCAGGGGAGCGTTCCTGGATTCCCTGCTCCTTTATTCTTGATCCCGACCTCCTCACCGCCTTCTACCGGGGCCACCCAGACAAGCCTGGGGGTCCCGGTGATGCCCTCCTTCCGGTGGCCCCCGCCTCCCTCGCTGGGGTGGTGGTTTTGTCTGTCTGGTATCTATCCTTGG
>NW_018128908.1:0-1974 GCF_001952655.1 Monopterus albus
TTTTCATCGACCCACTGGGATCAGTGGATGGCACTACACAGGCACAGTGGAACTGACTGCTGATTTCTGCACAACAAATGTTGCAAGTGATAGAAGATTTCACCCTCATCCTGATTCAGATGAGCTCATTCCCTATAAACTGTACCGAACAGCTGGACCAAAGTATAAAAACTGGAGAATCACTTTTGATGAGTCTAAACTGACATACTGGAAATGGTTTGTGTGTTGGTTTCAGATGCAGCTGGAAAACTATTATAATCGAAAATTTCAGGGCAGAGGAGAAATTCCCAGTGACTGGAGAAAACACAGTAAAGGAGAAGCGATTAAAAGTCTGGATGAACTGTAGAATCATGAGTGACCCAGTAGCTAAAACTAAAACCCTGCTGAAAATCACGACACCTTTTTCACATGATTATACAGAAATCAAACTGTTATAAAATGATGTTCACGTTTCATGTCAGGATGAAAGTTCTGAAGTTTGATTAAATCTAAATACATGAAAGTGGAAGTACTGAAGTTCAGTGTGTGAGGTTCATGTGTTTTCAGAAAGTACTGGGTTTTTTGCTGTGAGATATTTTCTGTGGTGCTGTATAACCCATCTGTATCTACTATAGCACCTTGCTTAAGCCAATAAGCTTTTCCTCATTCATTTTATTGCATATTGTGAAGAATATCTTTGTCTAGGATATTTGATGTATTCTCCTGTAAAAGTGTATGTTTCTCATCTATATGTGATTTCCATGGTAACTGTACTGCTTTTTTTTTTTTTTAGCTTCCTCATGTGCTAGTCTATTTCTAAGTGTGACAGCATCAGTTCCTGATGTGCATGTGCTGTGCACTTGCAGATAGCTAACTTTGTGGTAATTTCACAGCATCTAAAAGTACAAGAATAAGATCTCCATGATTTATAGGTGTCCCTCTGCCAGTTTAAACACCTCTGTTAAAGCAAACAATTTGGCTGCTTGTGCTGAATAATGAGGTGGTAAACATTCAGATTTTAATTTCCCTGTGATTGTCACTACAGCATAACTCGTAGCATTAGTACTATCAATTTTTTTTGCATGAACCACCAGTAAACATATTAACATCAGCATCTTCATAAGGAATATCTTGTAAATTAAGATCTTGGCGAAACCCTCCCAGATATTCCACTTAGACAATCATATTTTTGTCCATCCTCAGCTGTTGGTAACAGTGTAGATGGATTCAAAGTAGTACACTGTTCTAAAATTAAATGTGGTTGACGTAGTAGAACAGTCATACTGTACATAAGAATGACAACATTTATCTCTTTGTTTGTGGCTTTGGCACTTTAAGGATGGCTTCTTTCCTTTTGCTATCTAATGATCTGCCTTTCTGTGATAAATCATAACTCAAATATCTTTCTTTAGGTTTTCAAAATTGTAATTTACCTATTTCTTTTTTGCTCACTTTATTAGTCCTACATCAGTAGGTCCTTTAGATCAGTGTTTGTGGAATGCTATTAAGCACTTCCTTCTCTTTTTGTAGTAAGAGAAGATGATTCTCATGTCCCGAGGGTTGTTGTAGCCATGTGTCAGTTTCACGGCTGCAGTCACCCAGTTTAGGTGTTTAACCGAGTAAACAATAAACTCCTCTCCTCTGGTTACAAATTCTCTCCACTGTGCCCGACCCTCCTTTTTTTTTTTTCAGTCAACTTGTCGATCTTACAGTCAGAGTCTCAGTAGACAGTCTGTAGTCCCACATTCCATTTTCATTAATTGTCATTAATTTACATGCACCCGAGTTGTATAAGAATGTTATTGTTTTGTCATCAACTACCAAATCGACTGTAGGCTTTTCCTCTAATTCTAATATAACATCTTCAGTTGCCAATTGGAATACTTCCACACCTTCCTCACCAGTTTTATTAATCTTCTCATCCTGTGTATGAATGTGTGTGTGTGTGTGTGTGTGTGTGGGTGTGTGTGTGTGTGTGTGTGTGCACCGACCTGA
>NW_018128908.1:2014-6146 GCF_001952655.1 Monopterus albus
CCCCCCCCCCCCCCCCACTTTGGCCTCCGCCTCTTGCCCCTCTGTCAGTATTTGGAAAAATGCATCTGCAGCATCTTCCTCATTTCATACCAACACAAACACTTTGTCCCTGTTCTTTATATCTCATTTATTTTGAAAATATCAGTTAAGTTTGCATTTTAATAAGTATTACTCAATGTTTCAACACTCACCAGGGTTCTATATGATTTTGAGTTCGAAGGATCCCAGCGGCGACGATCCGTGGCGCCAGCGGTCAGTCCCGTCACTCAGATTATTCAGAGGTTTAGGGGCTGGAGTCTCTGTCATCCAGGATGGCCAGTCACTGCCCACTGCTGTCCCAGACGATCACACAAGGAATCCCTCTACTGATGCCAAAGTTTTGTCACTGAAAAAATTTTCCCTTATGTGCTAAAACTGAACAACCCTTAGTGAGTGTGAAATAAAGAGGTTTAGGACAGATGTGGTCTGATACAGCATTGGCAACATCTTTGTCTAATTGAGGGGTCTTATAAGGCAAAGAGGAAGTCAAGTTCTTAATCTTCAAGTCAGAGGAGAAACGGGTTTTGTTTTAAAGAAAGAAATTTAGGGAGGGAGTTTTCTGAATTTAGAAGACGGTCCTGGCAAGCCAGGATAAATCATAGGAGCAGTCGGAGAGACGGGGTTGGGATATGGAGGAGAATCTGGTCTCAAGTCAAAGTCACAATGTCGGAGTCTTTGGTCATGTCCAGTCAAAATGGGCTCATCATCAATATATTCTAATGCATATGTCTCTTTTGTCTGATGGTTTTTTCTCCCTCCTGTTCTCTTTTCCTTTCCTGTCTCTCACTTTCCATACCTTTCTGTCTCCTTTCTACTTCCTCTAGCTTTTACAAGCAGTTTCCTGACTTCTGTAAGCTAAAGAACGTCCTTTTACAATGACTGCACAACATTTACTCAGAGTAAACATTAGTTACATACAAGAAGGAAAGCTACTGTATGTCCAGTATTTTTCCATCAGTGATCAACCAGTATTCATTACAGTGTGATTTTCCCCTTTGAGTTTGTCACATGATCAAAAAAAAAAAAAAACCTGTTCAAGGCCCAAAGAAATCAAATTGTCAGTATTTCATATTTAAGCAAAGAGACAGCCATCAGAGAAAAATCTTAGTCTAACATGAATAACTAATGATGTTCAATGTGCAGAAACCTGTTGGACTAGTAAATGTAGATACATCCCAGCATACAAAAACAATCATTATAAATTTTAAGGTATTACGGTTATTCTCAGTTGTTTTATGTACCTTTTTAAACACTGTTGCGGTTTGCCAAACACTAAGAGCAATCAGTTCATCATTTTATGCTGAGCAGAACAAAACTTTACTTGAAAAAGTCAGTCCCTGATTTAAACATTTATTGTAACTCAAAGATTAATAAATCAATCAACAAGATCATCACCATCACCAAAATTGTCAGGTCTGCTTGGCGCTACCTACTTCTCCTCTCTCTCTCTCTCTCTCTTTAAGGCTCTTAATAGTTTGGCACTGCCCTACCTGGCTGAGTTGGTGAAGTAGGAAGTGGTGTGAACCTACAAGATTGCTCAGATCATAAAGCCAGTTTCTTTTAGAGGTTCCCAGGGCCGGATATATAAACACTGGGGTTATATTGCTTTTACTGTTGCAGCGCCTAAATTGTGGAATGGTTTACCTTTTAATGTTAGATAATCTACAGACTTGGGGGGTGGCTGTGGCTCACAAGGTAGGGCAAGTCATCTGCTGACCAGCAAGTTGGTGGTTCGACTCCCTACAAAAAGGTACAGGGAGAGAAAGAGGACACACTATGGGAGAGAGGAGACAAAGTTAGTGATGTGTAATGGTGGCATATAGAAGCACAGAGAGAGAGGAAAGGAGAGGAGAGGAGAGGAGAGGAACTCAAAGCATCATACCCCCCCAGCAGCCTAGGCTAGCAGCATAACTAAGTGAAGGCTCAGGGTCACCTGATCCAGCCCTAAATATAAGCTTTATCAAAAAGGAATGTCTTAAGTCTAATCTTAAAGGTAGAGAGGGTGTCCGCCTCCTGAACTGAGACTGGCGGTTGGTTCCATAGGAGAGGAACTTGATAGCTAAAGGCTCTAAAGTAAGAAGTTACAGGTCATCCAGGCCTTTATGTCTTTAAGACAGGCTTGAAGTTTGACCAGCTGATCTGATTTATTTGGCTTCATAGACAAATATAACTGAGTATCATCTGCATAGCAATGGAAATTTATGTTGTGCTTCCTGATAATATTGCCTAAAGGGAGCATGTATAAAGTGAAGAGAATTGGACCTAACACAGAGCCCTGTGGAACACCATGACTAACTTCAGTCTATGTGGAAGATTCATCATTAACATGAACAAATTGGAATCTTTCTGATAAATAAGATTTGAACCAACTTAGTGCAGTTCCTTTAATCCCAATAGCATTGTAATAATTTAAATGGACAGATCTGAATAACGAAGGAGTCCGTCTTTCTTCATTTAGTGCTGATTTATTTTAACCACAAGTAAAATTACAAACAGGACCCGGGTTACTCCCCTCCCAGACACACGCACAGGAGGTCTGAGAGTGAAGCCCCACGCCCACAAAACCTAATACATTTATAAAGTTTTAGACTAACCCCTTACACAAAAAGATTAAATGGTAAAATGGACTGTATTTTGTATAGCGCTTTTTCTCACAGTGTGTTACACTGGCCAAAGCGCTTTACAGGAGATCATACACCATTAACCCATTCAAACACAACATTCACACACCGATAATGACAGGCTGCCACGCAACAGGGGCAGTCAAGAACCTGGGATCGGGGTTCAGTGTCTTGCTCAGGGACACTTAGGCATGCAGGGAGACCGGGAGTCGAAACACCAACTTGCTGGTCAGGAGATGACTGCCCTACCTCATGAGCCACAGCCACCCCTTACAGATTACAAACAATCCCCAGATGGAGTCGGTCCAGAGACTCCATCTGTTATCTAGTCATAACAAAATGAGGAATTACAATGTGTGTGTATGTTGTCACGTGGTTTGTAACTAAGACATTCATTCAGACATAATATTATAACACAAGATTAATACCATAAAACAATTGGTGTCATGGTACACTTTTCAGAATCAACATTCTGTCTTCTAACCTTGAAACAAAGCAGACTAGAGCAGACTTTGAATCTTACTAAATTGCATTACTAACAAATAATTATTAACACATCTAATTCAACACATTAATGTCTAACAATTATCTGACTGATTTGCTAATATCTAACAGCATGTTCAAGTCTCTGCAGTTAAGATGCTTTGATCAGTGGTGTCAAAAGCAGCACTGACATCTAAGAGGACAAGTATGGAGACAAGTTCATTGTCTGAGGCTAGGAGAAGATCGTTGGTGACTTTCACCAATGCAGTTTCTGTACTATGATAGACCCTAAATCCAGACTGAAAATCCTCAAACAAATCATTCTTGTGCAAGTGGTCACATAACTGCTTTGCAACAGTTTTTTCAAGGATTTTGGAAATAAATGGGAGATTGGATATTGGTCTATAATTAGCTAGGACACCTGGGTCAAGAGTAGGCTTTTTGAGTAGAGGTTTAATTACTGCAACTTTAAAAGCCTGTGGAACATAACCTGTTAAAACACAAACACAGAGCACTGGTTTGGGAGACAGAAAGAGACGTAATGTGTCTTTCCTGAGTTTTCTCTGTGCGAACCAGCCTGAGCCTATCAGGTCTGGAAATCCCCGTTTCCATCTCCAGATTCCTTACCCAACCCAGAAGGAATCTGTCCAAACTGAGTGATGTGGAGGCGGCACAGAGTGCGACCTGAGGCACGATGGGAGCTTTTGTCATCAGGGGGTTTCTCAGTTGGCCGTCCAAGACATTTTCCTTCCATCCATCTATGATACACTTCTGAAGAGACTTAGGCCCTGAAAATAAAGACAAACTCACCAATAGTGGAAAATATTCAAAAGCATTCAAAGACTAAGAATCAACTGGACATTAGTTGTAAAAAAGTGGATCTGTTCTATAAAAGCTTAAATCTAAATGATAATACTGCAAAGAAAAGATGGTTAAATAAAATCTTTTTAGTAAAAATGTGATGTAAAGGTCTTTTCTCCTCATTTTAA
>NW_018128909.1:0-6116 GCF_001952655.1 Monopterus albus
AGTGGTAGATGATTATATCTATGTTCATTTTTGCGTCCTTGCCTCCAACGTAATAAACTCTATGCATTAGACCCATTCGAGTTGTGCAGTGGGATCTTTGGAACACAGTATGATTTAGTCTGGCAGTAGAAAACTGGGAGGTATGTATACTCTTACACATTATTATAGGAATATACTAGGCCAGTTTATTTTGGCTTGAGGCAGTCCAAAAGCATAGTCAGCTTTTCCACAGTGGTTCAGCAAAGAGAAGAGTACAGCCTGAACAGAGATAGATGTAGGGGCTATAAGATATGTGTCTAACTAGGTCCTCTAAACTCTGTGGTTTATTCAGAATGTGGCTTTTCCACAAGTAACTACTTATGCATTTTTAATATGTTCCTAAAGCTGAGGCCTCTCAACCACAAAGAATGAGACCAGATAACTGTGCTGCAGCATCTCCCATATTCTACCTTGTCTCTGTGTCTGGTAGAAGAAGTTTCATAGTGACGCCTTGCCGTGGTAATCTTCTTGAACAACCTCTAAGATCTAGTTGTAAGATGGAGACTGTATGCACCTAGGAGCTGACAAGATAATACTAGAGTGAAATTCAGGTGCCAAGTATGGTCATTCTTGCTTGAAGAAATTATAATCAAATATATTTAATCCTTAAAATGTTAGATTAGTGGATTTGGCAGTAGCACGTGATACACTTATGCTAACTATTTGGTGCATTCAGTAAACAAAAAGTCTCATGTTTTGTTTTACGTTGCATCTATGTGCTAATAAGCAGACGGGACAAAACAACTGTCATACATTTGAGTGGAAGGTCTTTGGAGACAACAAGGGAAACCCAGAAGGAAAACATAATCCTCAGAGTGGCTATAATCAGTATTTTATAAGAAGAGTGGATCACGTCACTACTTGTTTGTGAGAGGTGAAGTTTTCACAACATCGACTTAACATTGATGATATGCCAGCGCTGTGTTTGCAGTTTGTTTCTGCTTTGTAATGGTAACAAAATCAATTATTGCAGCTTTAAGAATTTATAACCATATTTTTTCAGGTACTCCTCTATATGCTAATGCATTTATATCAAACATTCCTGGAAAATGTGCAAATTTAATGGGAGTACAGGCTTTGGTGTAGTGCATGTGATGGAAATAAAGTGTTTACTGTAAAAGAGAAGAGCTGGTTTATTAGCCACCAGCAACACCAGCATAGATACAGTACCCAGGAGAAAAAGGCAGTAGTGCAATATTTGAATGAAGAGGCAGAAAATGTGATTGTTTTGAGGTTTTTGACAATATTGTTTGTTGCAACAAGTGAATTTGTAATTTCTATATGTTTTCTATCATGTCACTACATACCTCTTCCCAAGTGAAATAAGTAAGTTGGTCTCCATCCAGGTAGCGGATGTCCCCGTGCTGTGGCGGCTCGTCCACAGAAAAGTCTATGTTTGCTGAGCTGTAGAAGGGATGCGAGATGTTTATAATCTCCACATTAATTGCCCTGTTGAGGCCTTCCTTTACTGTAAAGTTGAAGGTTTGTACGGGGATGAACCGGGGGACAATGTTCAGAGAGATCTGCAGGTCCTCCAATGTGGTAAAACCATTACCGACATCCACTGTGAAGGCATCACTGCCCTGAAAGAGATGGATGTTCAAATAAGTTATTCATACTAAAAATAAACCTTGTATCTCAGAGCTACCAGAGGCTGAAGTTGTGGCTTTGTCTGATTGATTTTACTCTGTGTGGCTATGAAAGGGATCACACTGCTACATCTGATTTATTACATCAGAATAAATGATGGTAAACCTGGATGAATGCAGACACATAGAGAATGAGGCCCTGATCAATGTCATCCTGCGTGAAGTTGAGGACAGGAGAGGCACTGTCGTCTGAACTGTTTGTCAGCCTGACCACGTGCCCAAACTTAGGAGGATCTTTAATGGTGAAAACCATTTCTGTAGGCAGAATATCAGCATGCTCAACCTAGAAGGCAAAGGTAGAGTACATCAGTTAAGACAAAAGGTACTGGTTTAATTTATTATTTAACTTTTTAACATATCAGCATGTTTTATAGACTGAAACATTTGCAGAAGTATAATAAACAGCAATGTGCTTGACAAATATTACTGTGCACAATAGTGTACCACACACTCATTTGAAACGTGTTTTGTTTATGTAATTAAATTGTTGAATTTTTGGAGCAATTAATTGTTGATTAAATGACAGCATACATACAGTACTGTGAAAACCATGTATCTCCAGAATTGAATGTTTTCATGAGGGAAGTTAAACAGCCTTGTTTACTGCTTTATGGATGAATGCATTTTTCATATAATCCAATGATTTTTTTTTAAGTGGTTAATTTAGATTTAGAACTACAAGGGTTTTCTCAGTGCATAAAAGAACATTAAATCATTCAGTGACATTAAACAATCAAATGCATGATTTCAGATGCGTGCTTTACTGAGTGGCAGCAATACTTTTATTGCTTAATTTTTGAAGTGTGGTTAGAAAAGATGTCGTCAGTCTCCAGTGCAACACACAGTGAAAATAGTCAAACTACCCACAGCTGACAAAAATAGCAAGCGGTTTTACAACTTCTCCAGCAACAGCTGCCAGATAAAACAAATGTACTAATACATTTTTTTTTTTAAATTGGCAGTATTGTTTTAAAGTTGTTGGCTACTCTGACACCTGGAGTAAGAGGCCTTGTATCGCGTCCTGTTAAAACACACGCATATGATCCACTAATGTCACTACAGATTTGTTGTGTATTAAAATATTGCACTGTTAAATATAGCACATAGGTGGAAACCTAATGGTCCTGCTATAGTGCACTGTATAATGCCAATTTTGGACTCAGTGTTAGACAGTACGGTGAAGAGAAACATAAAAACTGTTTGTAGCATGTAGAGCCATGTACCAGATGCACACAAAGGTAGGTTTATGGTCATCCCTCTTTAACAAGTTTGAATACGCTCTCTCAGGCCTGGAGCCTTGGAGTGTTTAGCATTCTTGCCTTTATTTGACAATATTTCAAAAGATCATAACACTTTGTATTTCTTAGGAAGGACATATGCTCGAAAAGCTCCCAAAAGTCAAGTCAACATTTGACATCTTCTGTCAAGGTTTTGTTCATTACATGTTTTGGGTAGTTTGTGTACCAGGTGTCCAGGTTCTTCTCCAGTCAATACAGTAGATTTAAAGTGTGATCACTACTGTGAAGTTATAGTTTAAAAGGAAAACAATATTTTGCTTTTAGAAATGTTGCTCATTATTTTAAGATACAGTATGCTGTATATAGAGCGAATGTGTTATGAATGGACCCATAACTGAAACATCATTAACTGCTTTCAAGATGAGGTGCCGGCACACCCCTCTTATAGATTACAGTTGGGTTCAGGAAGCTCCTCTGGGAATACTTACTGCTCTGTTTTATACACTTAGACTGTAATTTAGTACATAAACTAGATTAAAAGCAATGACGGCACAGTCATATTTAGCGTTACTTTCATGTGGTTCTAATGTAAATTAGAGACAAGGTTACAAATCAAGTCAGTTTGAATGAGTCATGGAAAAATCATATGATCACTGCCAAATTAAAATAAAACTTTGCCTAGCTGGATAAAAACAAATGTGTCTTGCACATATTAAATGTCAGCAAGCAAATTAATCTAAATTATAGGTTTGTTAACTGTAACACTACATCATATTCAAAATCAGCATACTGTAAATTCATAGTCAGTAAATCCTACCTTGATATAATCCTCGTTGATTATGGTGTGCTCTCCCTCATAGGAAATAATAACCTCATTGTTTATCACCTCAGGCTCAGAGAGGTAACCTTGCTTGAATATTTTAATCCTGAATGTACCCTCTTCTGAATGTCCTTTTGCTTGGACAACGAAGCTGAAGGAGTCCTTGGACCTCAGGCTCTCATAATTATGCATATATGACACAACCCCTTTTTTCAGGTCCTCCTGGGTGAATACTGACGCCTCAATCCCACTCACAATAATCCTGCCATCTCTGGGGGGTGATGTAATCTGGAACCTGATTTCACTGTCTTCTCTAATGTCCATGTTGGAGGCAGCACTCAGAAGGGTGGTGTTAAGGGTCTTAGTGCTTCCATGGTCGATAACAATGATTGTGTTGTTCACCACCTGCAGATAGGGCTCACCTGCCTGGATCTGAAGCAGTGCTGTGGTCTTATGGAATCCATTTAACACCTGCAGTGAGAAGCGTTCCTGATCTGCTCCATGGTGAATGAAGAGGACCTTTTTGTCTCGCAGGTCGGCTTGTGTGAAACGGAAAAGAGGCTGTGATGGTTTAGATGTTGAGACGATATTGCCTGAAAGGATTCCCTCACGAGCATAAACAACTTGGGTGTCATTTAAATCCAAGTCTTCATCCTGAAACTGGATGACATCAGTTGTTAGCAGACGCTGACCGTGGCGGACAACGTTGAACACTTTATCCACAACTCTCACAGGAACGTGCTCATTCTTAGTTTGGATTGATATCCTGAAAACACCACTCAGTGTCTCCGGATTGTCTGAATTTTCTGCTCCTTGATCAAATGCTGAGAAATGAAACTCATCACTGCTTGTTTTGGAGCCATCATGCTTGTAAATGAGCCTTTCTAGTTGGAGGTCTTCATTACTGAAAAGTTGAATTGCCCCCTCAAACCTAGGCTGCCCGGGAGGAGAGTCTCTTATCAGTCGGCCGTACTTTGGCCCTTGTGTGACCCGGTAAACAAAATTGGTTGAAATCGGTGACTGCATCCAGAGATAGTCTTTGTTCACAGTATGCTCACCACCCTCGAAGACAACCAGTCTCTCATTGGTCAAAACAGGAGCATCTGCATTGGCAAGGATGGTAATTGGGAAGGTGTACAGAGGAGAGTACTGATCATCAGCAAAAACTCTGAACTTAAACTGGTCTACACTATCCACAGCTCTTTGCACCTGAGCCCTGTAGCTAACAGTATTGTCCAAAATGTCCTTCTGGGTGAACATATCACCCTCAGCAAGTTCTTTGTCTAGCAGCTGGAGACTACCCAGTGTTGGAGGCTTGACAAGGATATATTTTACAGTTTGTGGATCTGGATTCTTCCCTTTTACTTGGACCTGAAGCTCTGTGAATCCAATTGTTTGCTCTTCACCAGCCTCCATCTCCAGCGGAATAAGGTTAGAAACTTTCACTTGTGCAGGGATTATCTTTACCAAGAAGGTGTTGTTCCAAAGGGAGAACTGCCCCAGGTGGGTGTCGAACTGAATGCGCTCCACCACAACATCTTCCTGGTCACTTGAGTTTGTGCTGATGTATCGAAGGCGGTTTTGATCCAGATCAGATTGATGGAAAGTTGTAACCTGCTTGTATATTCCATCATGTGTGAGAATCTGCACTTCTCCAAAGTTCAGAGGTTGTGTGATGTTGTACATACTATCTCCATTAGGAGGATGAGCGAGGACGTCCAGATTGTGAATACTTATGGATGCGTTGCTTCCTTGAGGCAGTAGAAGGCCAGTGTTGGTGACAATAGTTATATGTGGCTGTGTCACAGACAACTTTAAAGTAGTTGAATGGCTCACTGACTGTCCATCAGACACTTCCAAGATAATTTCAGCAGCCCTACCCCTTCGGTGTACAAAATAGATATTTCCATCCTTCAGCTCCCTGCAAGTGAACTCTGAGATGCTTCTCCCTGGCTGCTGACCATTTTCTAAGTAGCCAACTTCCATGGAAGGCTCTGAGGTTACAGTTACTACTAATTCATCACAACGGGTGTCAGAATCCATGATTTTGATAAGGCTGGGACTCAAACGTGTCCGGCCATTTTCTGTGATGATGATTTCTCCTGCATTAAGTTGTGGTATATCATTGACGGGAAGAATTTCAACTGGGAGGACATACTTGTGATGACTTTTTAGACATTCTGGAAGGTAGTTGTAACTGTGAGCGACCACCTCCAGCCTGATTTGATCTTCATGCCTTTCATTTCCCCCATGAATATACTTAATTTTCTTATTGACAACATCCAGAAGAGTGAACTTTTGTGTGCGTTTTGTGTTAATGTTCATATCAACTACTCCATACCAGGGATCTTCCTGAAGAGTAAAGACAAT
>NW_018128910.1:0-4119 GCF_001952655.1 Monopterus albus
TATTAGATAGAGTACATATTACTTAATTGCATCTATGATGAAGCATGTTGTGAAACTGGATTGACAATAGATTCATCAGTTCAACTTAACTGAAAAAGTGAAGTGGTTTAAATTAAGATAATTACAGTTAACACCTAAAAGTATTTAGGGTTTGTTTGACACTTCATCAGATAAAATGGTGTCTCCAGGACACCATTTCATCAGAAGGAATTTCCATTTCTGTTTCTGTTTCAATTTGCTTCTTCTTCTCCATCATCACATAAAATGGTGTCTCCAGGACACCCTGCTTTTTCTCTGATGTCAGCAGGCCCTCACTCAGAGAGTCATGGATCTTCTGCCAAGAGTCCATCTCAGAGCTCCACAGTGCAGCTCTGGCTCTGATGAACTGTGACACTTCAGTGTCACTGCCTTTGGCCAGACTGATGCTGTCTTAGCAGCAGAGGCAACATCAACACCTGAATCTATACCTTTTCCAATCAAACCAGCCTTCCACAACACCTTGCCTACTACCACAGCCACATCTATCTTACTCACTTCCCTTTTAGTGGCCGATGTCCATGCCAATGAAAAGAGCATTGAGTGCAATGAGCCCTGCCCTGGCTGACTTGGTGAGAGCAAGTGACCCTTTGACTGCTGCCTGACCGATATCTGGGATGTCTGAGGCCACCCTGGGCACATTGCGTAATGCATTAGCTTCCTGGGCCACCACCTGACCAGCACTTGCTACAAGATTTTCACTTTTTAACATCTGAAAAGCTGAGGCAGCATTAACAGCTGAATCTATCTTTTTTCCAATGGAACCAACCTTACACAACACCTTGACAGCTTCCTCAGCCACATTTTTCTCACTTGTTTCCACATCAGTGATTGGCTGACTGGTGGCCTCCTCCAGACAAAGCTGGAGACACTGCACATCCTCCATGAAGCTCTGGAGGACTTCACTGGCTTTCTTTTGATGCTTACTATTAACTCCGATCTCTGTGGCAGTGGTGACAATACTGTTGACTCCACTGGTGATTCCCATCCCGATCCCAGTCACTGTTAGTGCTAGAGACAATCCAGCTGTGACAGGAATTAACGCCAAACCAATAATAGAAAGCACGCCTCCAACCGCCCCCACTGAGCTGCCTGCCACACTGGAGATCTTTGCCCCTTTCCTCATCCTGTCTAACTGAACAGCTCTGTGTTTTTATAAAATTTCAAAAGTCATCAGTTACATTTTTCAGCATAGAAATTATTACATAATTGAAACAATCAGTGTTTTAAGGTTTTACTTTTTTAAATATCAGTTTAATGCATAATTAAGATTTTGAATTTCTTTTTCTTTCGGTGGACTTTTATCATTAGGGACTGAAAAACTGAAACAGGAGAATTACAAGACTTATTTACTTGGCTGTCAATCTTACACATAGCACACAGAACAAAGAATAAATTACATGTCACATATCAACAGTTACCATGCTAGTTAATATGAATTTTTTTTTTACATTTTTTAAACACACATTAGGGGCCTAAAAGACTAAATAAGATGAGCATAGAACAGAAATACAAAAGTATAGATACAGCAGGACATTGTGGCACAACTTCACTGTCAAGGTGCACAGACAAGTCCATACAACAGAAATAAGCAGATTTGGCTACAATATTTTATCAGTAAAAAAAATATATTGAGGTTCTAACTACTGCTGGTCAAGTCAGAGGCCACCTCCAATTGTATTTGGTTTTAGTGATTTAGATATAAAAAAAAAAAACAACTGAGGTGTCATGATTCTGTCCTGCCTGTTTCCGGTCTCATGCTTTTATTTTGACACGACATAACCCTATCTCAGCTACGTTTACTTTAATCAGCACTCAATTGTTTATGCCTGTTTTTACCCCCTTATAAGCATTCTCCCCGTGCTTCTAGAGACATCCTCCCAGACGACCTCCCACCAAGCCCTCATCGACTCCGGGGCTGGTGGTAACCTCATGGATCCGGTGTTGGTGGAGCAAATAGGCCTTTCTCCTGAGCCGCTGCCCCACATCCTAGAGACCCGGGCCATCGATGGCCGGCTGCTTGTCCACATCACACACCAAACCCCGCCTCTCTGTTTCACCATCGCTGGCAACCACCAAGAGGACATCCATTTCCACATCATCTCAAGCCCAGACACACCACTGGTTCTGGGTCACTCCTGGCTGGTCCAACACAATCCCACTCTGGACTGGACTACTGGCGCCATCACGCAATGGAGTCCCGGCCGTGCATCCACCTGCCTCCTGGCTGGACAACCCACCACTCCTCCTGCTTCTCCATCACCCAAGCTACCTGATCTGTCTTCTGTGCCCTCGGACTACCACAGCCTTCAACAGGTTCAGCAAGCACCTTGACTCTGACTCTTTTCCTCCCCATAAACCTTATGACTGTGCTATTCAACCTGTATCCAGGAGCCACCTTGCCCAACAGCCGGCTCTCGAAGAAGAACGGTGGCCTCCATCCTTGCATTGATTACCATGGTCTTAATGCAATTACTGTCAAAAACAAATATCCGTTACCTATCCTCTCCTCTGCTTTTGAGTCTCTTCAGGGTGCAGCAGTCTTCACCAAGCTGGATCTCAGGAACGCCTGCCACCTGGTGCAGGTATGGGAAGGCAACGAGTGGAAGACTGCCTTCAAGACCCCGCTTGGGCACTTTGAATTTCTGGTGATGCCGTTTGGCCTCACCAATGCCCCGGCGGTTTTCCACGGGTTGATCAACGACGTCCTCCGTGACTTTCTTGGCCGTTGTGTGTTTGTTTACCTCGATGACATTCTCATCTACTCTTCCTCTCTCACAGAGCACATTCAGCACGTTCGCCAAGTCCTCCTTTGACTCCTGGAAAACCGCCTGTACATTAAGGCAGAGAAGTGCATCTTCCACTCCGCTTCCGTGGCGTTCCTGGGGTTCATTGTTGAAAAGGGAAGACTCCACGCCGATCCATCCAAGATCACTGCAGTCACTGATTGGGCTACTCATACCTGTGTGAAGGACCTGCAACGCTTCCTGGGCTTCGCAAACTTCCACCGACGCTTTATAAACAACTACAGCACGGTGGCTGCCCCCCTCATGCAGCTCACCTCTACCAAGATGAGGTTTGCGTGGTCCAGGACAGTTGAGCAGGACTTCCAGGAACTCAAACACCGGTTCACCCCTCCCTGTCTTTTGTGTTACAATTATCGGCCTTCCCTCTTTGACCTCTCGCTTGTGGATCCCTCTGCTGTGTGTGTTTGCCGGCACTGACCTTGGACTGGTATAATCGACTTGATTATGATTCTGGACTCCTGCACTGTATGCTTGTGTTGTGCTCAGTAAAAAGACAGTATTTTCTGCTTTACCTCATCTGGCACTTTAATTGAGTTCACCATTAATATTGTTGGCAGCTTTACTTGCCAATCCTGACAAGAGGGGGACATTTACTAAACTTGCTTTGCATAAACTGATCACAATCCATTCAAAAAGTGTTTCACACAAAACCCCAAATGTCAGCCTCATGGTGGCACACAGAGGTGAAATCAGAGGATCATTACAGTTGTTAGGTTTCATCCTCTGAGGATCATGCACAAGTGCAGCGTTGTGTGACCTGTGTCCTTTATGCAGAGCAGAATATCAACAGTGAAGAAAACAATCTTGTACTGTATTTTGTTCTGCACTCCTATAGTTTACAGTGTGTACTAACCAATGTTTTGAAGATCAGGAATATTGATTACATTTCCATCACTGTAATTAATAACACCTTGTACAACTCTGTTGACATGACAAACATCCATGGCCAAAACACACACATGGGTGATACTCACCTGATTTCATCAAGCTGATTAATGTGACAAAGCATCCTCTGCATGTCATCTTCAGACAAATCCACATCCAGGTCGACCACAGTTTCCATAGTGTTCTTCAGACAAAACTCACTGAAGGAGCTGTGAAGACACAGTTACACTTATTTTCTAAAGCAGTTTGTCAAATGTGCACATTATTTTGCTAATGAAATGTCAGTTTACCTTTTCTCTAACTTGTCACAGATTTTCTTGGTGCTCTGTATGTATCTGTCCAGCTGATATGACAGCACCTCCACATTCTGAAGTCTGGGAGAGAAGAAGAC
>NW_018128910.1:5057-6111 GCF_001952655.1 Monopterus albus
GGTGCAGCCAAGAGAAATACTACGAAATGAAGAGAACAGACTGTTGGGAATAAATTAATACAATTTTATGGAACAAATATTAGAATTTTGGTTGTAAATGTAGGTCAGTGCTTCTAATAGTGTTTAGGCCAGCAGAGAAGGCCTTGCTGCCCCTGATGGCCCGCCACTGACAAAACCAAAAGAGGTCTTTACTGCTACACATTTGTTATCTTTGTTTGCCATTAACATTAATTTCTACAGGGATGGAAAAAGTAAGCAAAACCTTTGCTTAAGTAGTAGCCTAACACAACAATGTAAAGCTGTACTGCATTACAAGAAGAAATCCTGCGATCAAATCCTACTTACTGTATGTACACAAGTATTATTAGCAAAATGTATTATACTATCAAAAGTTTTAAAAAAAAGTTGGTCCTTGTGACTTAGAAATGATCCCACAGCATATGACATGATCACATTGTTACTGTTATTAATGCATCAATGCATAAATCGTATTTTACTATTGTACCTGTAGCTGCTTAGTGTGGAGTTACTTTTAACATTTTATGGACAGCTAACTTGGGGCAAGGGTTACAAGATAAATCTGAGACTTTGTGAGATGAGTATTGACAGAGGGAAGAAGAAATTAATGTTCTGATACACAATATATTTTAGCTAATCTTTGCTTTTGTGAAATGTTGAATAATATAGCATCTTGGGGTTTAACCAATTCCTAAATTTCAATGTTGAGAAGTTGCAGCAAATCTCTATTTGCTGTAACTGCTACTGTAAAACAACACCGATCTAAAACCTGTGAAAAGGGGCCCCAACAACACTGTTTTATGGTAAATGTTTTGCTTATGAGGTTCTTTTTTTATTGAAAATTAAAAGCTTATATGTTTTTAACAATAATAGTCAAATAATAGATACTATACTGTATTATATACTGCAGTATTTCCCCATGATGAAATGTAGTGGAGTAGAAAGTAGCATATTACAGATAAAGTATATGTATATAAAGTACATATACTTTAAAGTATAAAGTATATTTGTACCTCAAAGTGTGTAGGCACATCAG
>NW_018128911.1:0-6106 GCF_001952655.1 Monopterus albus
TGAGGAAGTGGTTGACTTCCGACACTACTTTCAGCCAGTCCACCACTTTGGTCCAGACTGAAATACTTTCACTACGATTGAATGGGCTAACGAAAATGTTTGTATTTGTAACTTGTTTTATTCGCCAGTGCCAGAGATGATGTGGTATATTGGTTATAGAATTTTGTTTATTTGACATGTGCAGTAACGTGTTTTGTGGAATCTTTAAAAGAAGAACCACCTTAGTAATATGCATGCATCATGACCAGATGCTTAATATTGTTAAATGGCAGGCTTTTCACTATGAAACTGATGTTCTCCTTATCCTATTGGTGCTATGTTCTTTGTTTTTCTGTACTAAAACAGGGGAATACTTTGTTGGAGCCAACATGCAGATTTAACAACTAAGTCAGTCCACAGTCAACTAGCAAAGCATTTTTCACAGAATGAAATGTTATACCAATGGTTGATGCTGAAGTTCCAGCTGTTTACATAGGCAATAGCACGTCATGAGAAAACATAGCCCACTCATAACTTTCAGAGTTGATAAACATTTAAAAAGTGCCAAAGAATGGGAGAGTATTCATATGACAGCTCAGTATTTGAGTTAGTGAGCCCATGTCATGCTAATTTCCAGCCATTTAATGTTTAATCTTGGGTACCTCTAGATTAGCTTGGCACCCCTCATAACTCCAACTAGACTGTAATTATTTCAGAATGATAAAACCTGAGAGCCTCTTCCTAAAAACAAAAGGATAATTTGTGAATGTGAACAGCTTCGGTTGCCGGTGTTGTGTTGAATGTGGACATGTAAGATTTTATTCTTATAGGCTCTAGTTACTTTAGTTACTTTATAAGCTTTTAGTTACTTCCCATACCTTTAGTTCTTTTCATAAGTTTAGTTTCTTTTAGTTACTTTTCATACCTTTATTTTCCTTGCTTACAGTGCCTTGCGAAAGTATTCGGCCCCCTTGAACTTTGCGACATTTTGCCACATTTCAGGCTTCAAACATAAAGATATAAAACTGTAATTTTTTGTGAAGAATCAACAACAAGTGGGACACAATCATGAAGTGGAACGAAATTTATTGGATATTTCAAACTTTTTTAACAAATAAAAAACTGAAAAATTGGGCGTGCAAAATTATTCAGCCCCCTTAAGTTAATACTTTGTAGCGCCACCTTTTGCTGCGATTACAGCTGTAAGTCACTTGGGGTATGTCTCTATCAGTTTTGCACATCGAGAGACTGAAATTTTTGCCCATGCCTCCTTGCAAAACAGCTCGAGCTCAGTGAGGTTGGATGGAGAGCGTTTGTGAACAGCAGCTTTCAGTTCTTTCCACAGATTCTCGATTGGATTCAGGTCTGGACTTTGACTTGGCCATTCTAACACCTAGATATGTTTATTTGTGAACCATTCCATTGTAGATTTGGCTTTATGTTTTGGATCATTGTCTTGTTGGAAGACAAATCTCCGTCCCAGTCTCAGGTCTTTTGCAGACTCCATCAGGTTTCCTTCCAGAATGGTCCTGTATTTGGCTCCATCCATCTTCCCATCAATTTGAACCATCTTCCCTGTCCCTGCTGAAGAAAAGCAGCCCCAAACCATGATGCTGCCACCACCATGTTTGACAGTGGGGATGGTGTGTTCAGGGTGATGAGCTGTGTTGCTTTTACGCCAAACATAACGTTTTGCATTGTTGCCAAAAAGTTCGATTTTGGTTTCATCTGACCAGAGCACCTTCTTCCACATGTTTGGTGTGTCTCCCAGGTGGCTTGTGGCAAACTTTAAACAACACTTTTTATGGATATCTTTAAGAAATGGCTTTCTTCTTGCCACTCTTCCATAAAGGCCAGATTTGTGCAGTATACGACTGATTGTTGTCCTATGGACAGAGTCTCCCACCTCAGCTGTAGATCTCTGCAGTTCATCCAGAGTGATCATGGGCCTCTTGGCTGCATCTCTGATCAGTCTTCTCCTTGTATGAGCTGAAAGTTTAGAGGGACGGCCAGGTCTTGGTAGATTTGCAGTGGTCTGATACTCCTTCCATTTCAATATTATCGCTTGCACAGTGCTCCTTGGGATGTTTAAAGCTTGGGAAATCTTTTTGTATCCAAATCCGGCTTTAAACTTCTCCACAACAGTATCTCAGACCTGCCTGGTGTGTTCCTTGTTCTTCATGATGCTCTCTGCGCTTTAAACGGACCTCTGAGACTATCACAGTGCAGGTGCATTTATACGGAGACTTGATTACACACAGGTGGATTCTATTTATCATCATTAGTCATTTAGGTCAACATTGGATCATCAAGGCACTGTATATACATTACAGCTGTATTGATGATTGTCCAGAACTACTGAGCTTTGGTTATTTTTAATACATTTATTTTCCTTTGTTATATATCTTACAATTGATGAGAATCAAGTGATAATGAAGTAGAATCTGCTTACCTCAAATTCTGTAGAGACAGGATGTCTGTATCTCCTAGTAACCAGACAGCCTATTTACATTTTAAAAAGACCTGTTGGCCTGTTTTGCACCCACACCTAGGCCCACTTAGCATATCCCAAGTTCTTCCTTGTCATGGGCTGTCTTACACACACAGGGGGGCCCACTACCTGAGATGACTACCTGGCCAGTTTAGCATACTTTTAGGATCACACACACAGGGGTCTGAAACCCAGACCACCCATTGTTCAGTGCTCATTAATCTAGATCAAGCTGCCACCTGAGAAACGCACACACCCCCCCACACACACACCTGGATTTTACCACATTCCAGCAAGGAGGTGTGAGCTCCTGCTTACACCAAATGGCCAACAGGATTACGAAGTGTGGAATGTTGTATCTCTGTCCAGGGTGGAGCCTGCCTAAAAACTTAAAAGTATTGTAAAAACTTAACTCGAGGTTAAGAGGATGGAATTTCTGTGGGAGCTCTGTCTCTCTAATCCCAGCGCTGTAAGACTTCACCTGTGCTCAGACTTCCGGTAAACTTTTTGTTGATTTTAAACAGTTCTTTAACGTATTTTTTTTAAATTTTGTTTTATATTTTTATATTTTTAGTGAGTTATCTATTCTATTTATTGGTATGTGTGCTTGATATTGAGTGTGAACCGCTGCTGAAACAATGCAATTTCCCAGATTGGGATTAATAAAGTATTTCTATCTATCTATCTATCTATCTATCTTTCTCTCCTGTCTTCACTTCTCATGCTTCCAACAAACGAATCGGGTTATTTCTAACAGACAGCACAACTAACCGCAACGGCATTAATTTAAATTTCATCTCCATAGAATAATGGTATATGTGCCGATGATAAAGATGTGTAACACTCTAAACAATGCAGATAGTTGAGACACCCCATATTTTAACTGGCGTAATGCAGACATAGTAACTTCTCCAGCCTTACAACAATTCTTTCTAACCGTACAGAAACAAGGCATTAACATACATGCAACGTGTTTGTGTTTTTTTGTCTTCTTTTTACTTAAGTCCCACTGAGTAGTGGAAGCATCACTGTCTTTCAAGTAGCTCCAAGGTCGGTAAATCCAACTGGTGGTCGGTGCATCTTCCCCCACACTACCACATACTGTTCCAAAGTAGTGAAATTAATTCCAGCAGGTAGCGTAGTGCTGACAAAACAAACAGGTACTATGCTGCAGGGGAATCCAGCCTTGATGAGCTGATCATTCGCCATGGGTGCTTCACAGGCCAGTTTCTTGTAGGTGTGGTGCACCTAAAAATATGTCACCACATTGTTTTCAGTTAATTTATTATTTCATATTTGGCAAATGTACATTTTATTTTGGTGCCACATTTATACTTTTAGAACATTATGATGTTTTGTGCCTGCTGTCCTGGGTTTGGTGGTTGGAGAACAGAAAAGGGTAAAGCGGACCTTTTGTGCGCTTGGTGTTGCACCCAGAATGGTTTTGGGGAGGGACCTTTCGTCTCTGCCCCCAGATGCAGTCTGGATGCGAATGCCAGCAGACCGTGAGAGTTCTGTTCTGATGTCACATTGTGTTTTCCAGGTTGCACTAATTCACTGCTACGCAGCCCCGGCGCTCTGGGACTGTAACAGATCGTGGGGGCTCGTCCAGGATCAGCATGCCATCGTCGCTGGGCCACTGCTGATTCAGTGATTCTGAACTTTGGGACCACAAGACCTGCATGTTTCCTGAGCCAGGGGTGACCCAGTATGCAGCAGAGAGGCTAGTGACCAGTGAAAAGGGTGCACCAGCCTACAGAGTGCAACACTGCGAACCCGAGCATCAGAGACCAGCAGGATGTCGGCCATCGGGAGGAAAGGTGTAGTTTGGAGCATTAAAAAGAAGCTACACCAGCTAACAGCTAAAGAAACTTACCAGATTGCAACCAGTTACAACCAGTTTAGGAGACGTTCAAGGACTTGACTCTACGCAGTTAAGTCAAGATGGTGAAGAAAGCTGTGTTGAGTATCTGACAACTTACCTGACATGTCCAGCAATCCTGGAACGGGAGGACCAGGGTTTGCCGTTGCTAATGAGACTTGAAAACATCATAGACGAAGCCATAGTAAGTCATAGCCAAGGTCCAGTACTTGATGAAACTGAGGCACGCAGTGGGGAGCTGGCTGCACACCCTTCCCAGCCACCAGCAAGCACTAGTGTTACAGATGTATAGACACTGTTAGCTCGTTGTGATGATATTCAAAGTCAACTGAATCAAGCCTTGTTGGCTGCAGGCCCCCAAAACCCAGGGAGACCTTTCCAGTCTCCAGCTAGTAGTCACTCCATTCCTCAGCAAGCACCTCAGTCACCAGCCCCACAAGCAACAGGGGGCCTACCAATCTCAGCTTGTGTGCTCACGCAACAGCTGACCTCGCCACAACACTCTTTCATGTACTCACACTGTACTGGTGAAAGCATGATAGCCATGAAAGACTTGCCACTGCTGTCCCACAAAGAATTCAAAATACATGGGGGAATGATAAGTGACACTACGGCTGAAGTAAGCTACCATAGCATTTGCAAACAAATTGATGAGGGGCTCAAAGAAAAGCACACACCAAATGAAATCATCAGAGGAGTGCTCCGTGCAATTAAGCCAGGCAACTTCAGAGACATGTTGACGGTCAAAGATGATCTCACAGTGACAGAAGCACTGACACAAGCTATGGAAAGTCCAAAAGCCTTCACAGCTCAGGTAACAATGCCTGCACATATGGACAGTTTGCTCAAACCCCAACTGAGAGGAGGGTGCAAAGGCCCAAAAGCTGTGAGAACTGTGCATCTCAGGGCAACCCAAACTGTCACCATTGCTTTGCCTGCGGGTAGGAAGGACATCGCGCTGTGGGATGCCTGAAGAGGAACAAGCCGTCGGGAAACTGGAGGCGGTCAGGGCAGAGGGACTAACCCTGGCCGACAACACTCAGCTGTCCCCATCGAAGAAAAAGTCCAACACCAAAAAGTTGTAGTGGTTAACAATAAACAAGGTTCCAGAGGTAATATGTAATAGAACAGTATGTACTTCATATAGATATTATTTGTACTAGTTGTGTAAGGGAGAGCTGAGTGATTATGGGTTCACTAAGTTCATGAGAGCTGAACAATGAGCTTATGTAAGTTGGTCAAGATGTTTCCTGTTTTTGAAGTACATCTCAGGGTGTTGTCTCCCGAAACTGGAGACAGGAAGCTAAGTTCAGAAATTGGCGTAATAGCCTAAGCAAAGCTGCAGATAAAAGAGTGGGCCTGAAGGGTTGGAGAAGGAGAATTAAGGATGGTGCGGCAGCCTTGAGTGAGCTTAGACCCAGCTGGCTGGGGGGGACACTGAATTAAGACTGACAACTGACTGTGGGTTGACAAGGACTGACTCATGACCAACAACAACCAAGGCTGACTGACGCTTTTAACCATCTTCTTATTTAATGCTTTATTTATCACATTGCAGGAGGAGAGTGTCTGTTCTCTGTTTCCCTAACTATAAGATTGTCTGTTTAAATACTACTCTATTCAGAATAATTGTAATATTAAATGATCACTTAAATTGGGATGGTTTGTCTGAAGTAATTTAGTCGGCATCACACTCGAGCCACGACAAAGTCAAAAAAAACAGGCTATGGACAAAGAAAAGCCACGTGGTATCA
>NW_018128912.1:0-3628 GCF_001952655.1 Monopterus albus
GAGTGCCTGAATCCATCTCTCCTCCCCGTGACGTCGCTCGGTCTGGTCCCGGGGTGATCTCTGGTCCCGTCTCAGCAGAAACCACTTTAGTTGCTGCCTCAATCGTCCACACATCCTGTGGTGCGACGCGCGCGGTGCGGTGCGGCGGGGTGCGTTGCGGGTACCCGGTGTCCTCATCCTACTCCACGCTGCCTGTCTTGTCCCACATATCAGTGAACTGTTTTCACACTGCTGAAAGGAAGAGGAGATATCTTCAGGCATTGAATAAGAAGGAGAGGGCGGAAAGGAGAAGGAGAGAGAAAGACAGCATAAAGAGAAAAGAAGAGGAAAGAGGTCTCCGTAGTCCCTTTCCTTCCCCAAGCTGAATCTCCACCGTGAAGATGCTGAGAATAGCCGGCGTGTTGGCTGTAATGGCTCTGGGGATGAGCGCTGCTCACACCAAAGGTATGCTAGGTGAAGGGCAACTTGCTCTGTATTGTGCGCATCTGCGAGTGCGCTACAGCTTTATTGTAGGTGGACATGGCCAGAGAGCCTGTGTGGATACAGAGAATTGGCCACCTGCTACAAATAACTGATTACTAAGGCTGTGTCTGTGAGTTTGGTGTTTTTTCCCTCAAGAACGTAACGATCATTTTCCTGCAGGGTTCGTCTTTGAACTTGTGGAGACTGGGCCTACTAATTGTAACTGTATAACTCCCTGTAAGCCCCTAATGTGGACTGAGGGTCTGTCTTTTTGTCTCATCTTTTATTGCACCTCTACAGTAGTTCTATACAGAAATGGTGTGTGTGTGTGTGTGTGTGTGTGTGTGTGTGCTAGTCTCGTGGTATTGCTAGAATTTTAGGGGTTTGTAGTACTGTTCATTTTTTTTTGTTATAAAAAATCCTCCATTCATTGAAACATTTGTAATATTTTTTGTTAGGAGCTGGATGTGGCAGAAACATTCTGTTACATGGTTAGACATTATGAGTTGGTGAGTTTTTCCTGTTATGGTTTGTTGTGACTGATAAAGTAACAGTAGGTAGGAGAAAAGTGGAGCAGATAATCTGAGTTTTTTTGTGTTGAAACCTGAGAAGACATAACATTTGATGTCTTCCACTGCCTTTCAGCACATTTAGAATTGAAAATTGAGAGTATTATTAAAACTATTGTGTTATCATTGGCCCATAATGATTTTATTGTGGACTTGGAGAGAGCACCCACATCAAACAGGATTCACACAACAAGTCTGGACAGGGGAGTCTTGATTTGAAAGCATGATCACATCACTTACCAAACAAAGTAAAGATGGTAATATCTTTCAGAAACAAATCCTGCATCTGCTTCACCGACTGGGAAAGGGGTCTTCCTCTACAAAAAAAGACAATACTATCTTTATTTTTACACGGCTGAAGGTGTCTTCAGTTTCGCCTAAATTTTGATGAAACCATTTGAAACATGTACATTGCACATGAAGCATGGATGAGATGTATAGTATCAACAGCTGCAATTAGCTCTTTAAAATTCCAAAACATATGGCAAATAATCCCTGAAGGTGTAGATACATGATAATAACATCCAGATGTCATAAATATGTGCCATGCTGTTGGCAGTTTTGCTTCACCACGGAGCTAATTTCAGGTCTACCATTATCCCCATTGCAGCAGGATCGCTCAGTTCGCTTGTAAGTCTGGCATGTGCCATAGGTAAGCTGGTAAATGTGGCAACAAGTTTGTGATAATCAACTCCCTGCAGACAAGGACATACTTTTACACAGTGAAATAACAAGGTGACACTGGTCAGTTTTGTGTGGCAGCCAAAAGACATCATAAGCCTGATAAGTTGTTCATCCTTCTTGCCTTGTGACACAGGAAACTGCCGGTCAGCTAGCTGGCTGCGGTTACAGTCTTGTGTGTGGAGGAAAGCATATGCTAATAGACAGGCTGTGGGCTGTACAGTAAGCTGGCACAGAGGGCAAGCTTTTGTCTTAATATACATACAGTACTCTTCCATTTGAACAGAATTTACTTACCAGAAAAAGTAGACTGATTTATGTGCTGCACTTGAGTATCTGCTCGAGACATATTGTGACTTATAGTGGATGTTGTGTGTTACCTGGTACGTTTGTATATGGTAACAGCATAGTTGCTTGTAAAGAAAGATTCGTTATTTTTTTTGTATCCAGGGCCTTACTGTGAAGTAAACAAATTACTGCCAAGTCAGTGGGGGTGGAAAAACCAAGCACACCATGGTTTTAATTGATTCCCCAGGGCCACTGTACAGTGGAGTTAAAACCAGGAGAAAATAAGAGCCTATTGTCTCCAGGATCTGTGTATGTGCTATCTGTAGCTACTCTGACCCTCACTGCTTTTCCTATTTCCTGTCACAGTTGGCATGAAGCAGAACCCATACGAAACAACAAACCTAAATCGTTCCCCATTTCTTACCCCTGAATCTGTTTCTCCATTTCAGTTTTTGAAATGCAATGGAAATAGTGCATTCATGTCAAGTAAACCAAGGATCCACCTCCATAGTGCCAATATGCAAAGCTGTTTTCCAGATAACTTTGAAGTGCCGCTACTCTTGTCACTTTCTGTTTAGCCACCATTTCATTCCAGGAAAGCATGGATGTGCAACTTCCTTTAATCACCGTCACCCTCAAGTCATCCATTCAGACTCTGTGTGTGTGTGTGTGTGTGTGTGTGTGTGTGTGAGGCTAAAAGTGTCTCTCTCTACTTAGTATGTGTTTCAAAGTTGTCAGTAGTTGGGGCTTGAAGCGCTAACATCCCTCTGTGTGTAGGTGTGTGTGTGTAAGCGAGCTTGCCTGTGCACGCGTGGGGAGAGTGATAGAGTGCAGCCAACATGTTGACAGCTGCCAAGGATGCAAAATGGGCAAGAAGATGATAATGTTTACAAAGGAATTATTGCGTTCACAGATACATACTGCGGCTCAAACGATTTCCCCAGAACCAACCGTGTCGCCGCTCGACAGGGAGAATCTTCTGGCAGAGAAGCAGAAAGAGCTATAGAGTTTTTTTGCCTGTGCTGCCCGGAGCTCTGCCTTTGTGTAATTCCAAGCAATATGAACTCTGAATTTAGATAGCTCATTACCAACACAGTGTATTTTAATTCAGCTGCCCACAGTGTGCCTCTTTGTTGGTGGAACCTTTTTGGTGCTTTATTATAAACCAGATAAACACTCTGTAATTTTTTTACAGTAAACATGCAAACAGTTAGAATGTAATATTCAGCCTCTGGAAGAGGCCACCTGGCAACGTGCTTTAGGCTGTGGCTTTGGTCTAACACTTGCTTGTGAAGCTGCAGGATTAATTTACACAAGTCATAATTGATAAAAAAAAAAAAAAAAATGTTTTCTATATACTCTAGGGCCTCTGTATGCAAGTCTGGGCATGTAAGCCAGTACCTTTTTTATGTGTGTGTGCATGAGGGATAAAGAAAGCAAAGAGCATAGTCATTTGAGGAACCCATTAACAAATATATAAAAAAAAAAAAGCAGGGTGACAAAGAAACAGAAGCAAATTTATGTCCCCTCTTTGAAGAGAGGAAGTGCATTATGGGAGCACTCTATAAATCCTCCAACAAGGCTGTGACACGGGATGTGGCACAAATCCTGCCCAGCCTGCCACAGCG
>NW_018128912.1:3811-6101 GCF_001952655.1 Monopterus albus
CCCCCCCCCCCCCCCCCAAAAAAAAGGCCTGGACCCTGAGCAGACAGACGGACACAGTATGATATCACATTAGTAGTATAACTCACTATTCACTCTTCCCAGGGTGGTGTCTATAGTGGCCTAGTGGGCATAATGTGTCAATAATGAAAAAGCACAGAGAGCAGGAACAGAACTCTAACAAAATTGTCCATTTGCAGCAGGTTGTAATTTTGAAAATAGCCTTGATTAAAAGAAAAGAAAGCATTTTGCCTCATGCAGTCCATTCACTGATATAAAAGTGATATTAAACCCAGAAAATAGCCTGCCCCACTGAGTCCCCAGGTGACTTGCTAGATTAATAGTTATTTTGTACCTCTTCTCTGTGTTATCACATCTGTTTGTGCTGATTAATGACCATAATTTGTAGATCTGTGGTGCACTCTAAAGCCTTGAGGATTATATTTACCTAAACTGTATATGTGTATATTTAAAGAAATATCTAGATATTGTCAGATACTGTATGAATATTTCACATCTTGAGGCCTCTTGTGAGTCACAGCACCCAAGTTTGAATATCACCGCTCTGGATCGTCTGTCATCGCTTTGTACACAAGCCAAGGAACGCCCTGTAATTGGCTATATGCCACTTAGCTCATTTCCCAGTGAAAAGAAGACCAAATTTAATTTCATCACTGGATGGTGTGGATTCAAATCTGTGCATTGTCGTCTGTTTGTGTGATTTTTCTTTTCTCCCTCTAGATAACACTGGTAATATTTTCTCTGCCTCCAAGAATAATCCTTAACCAGCAGAGATAGTCCAAGAGAAAACTTCCTTTAAGATAGGCTACTCGAGAAAATTGAAAAAGTTATTAATAATCCTACTGCCCGACACACATGCACACAGTCACATATATGCCAACACACACCCACACACACTACAAAGGGAAATAAATACTTTTTTTCCCCCCTGTTACACATGTAAAACAATAAGTTTCTCTCTGACAAAATGAGCCAAGTAATTTGGGGATTTTTAATTTTATTGGGCATTTCAAAAATCTCTCTATCTGAAATTTATGAAGCTCTTGAGACTTATCTAGCTTTTTTTCTTCCCCCAGAAATGCTAAGTCAAAGTCTTCAGGCTTAAAGAAAGTGAAGTCCTGTAGTCCAGAAATATCACTGCAAGACACTCAGAAATGTTGTTTCTGGGAAACTAAAATAGGAGAGTTACAGTGCAATAAAACAAAGAGGAGGTGCAGACTTGTGCCCACATTGGCCTAGATTTGGATGAAAATGTTTTATTTCTGCTCTAGCCTGCATGACAAATTAATAGTGTTTCATAATTATAATATTTGAGCAAAGATTAATTACATCCTCAGGCAAGTAACAAACGCTGTAGTATAAATCTGTCTGTGGTATTGTGAGTTTACAATGATTTAACTGCATGGTTCCTACTCTTACATTATAATTATAGCATTTGTTCAGTGGTGAAGGTATCTGAGTACATTTACTCAAGTACTGTACTTAATACTTTGAGGTATCTGTACTTGTATTTTCATTTTGTGCTACTTCAACTTTACAACATTTTAGAAGCAAATGTACTTTTTACTCCATCTATTTTATTTTATATCTTTATTTACTTGTTACATTTCAGAACCACATTCATACAAATATAACGGTATAATCATAAGACTTTAATGATCTTTGGTGGAAAAGTCAAAAGATACCTATCAGTACTTTGAATTATAAGCACAATCTGCTTAAAACTAGCTTCCCCCAAATCAGCTGCAACATTAAATATGATGAACTCAACAATGCACCAGTAATTATAATCCAAAAATGATTATATAAATGCATAATGAGGACTTTTAGTACTTTACGTATGTTTTGATTCTAATGTTTTTCTGCTTTTACTTTAGTTAAATTTTGAATGCAGGACCTTTTCTTGTAACTTTTTCCACCGCTGGATTTGTGATTTATGCATTTAATTGTTTGGTGAATTTATAATGGCTGTGACATTTTAATTCTTTGCCATTATAATAACCATTAAGGGACAAAAATAGCTTCGTTCATTGTAAATGCATGGTGCCAGTGATGCATGTTTTAGACATTTAATAGTTTTCGTCTGCGGGGAGCTTGTTTGTGGAGTCAGTGACACTTAAACAAGGCGGTAACTGCTTTTCGAACATGTTTTCATTCCGAATCGTCAGCGTGGTGTGCGCACGGTTTGGAGTGGGCTAGGATGCTGCTCCAGAGATAGGAAATGGGAGGAGGAGAAAAGGTAGGGCGGAGAATGAGAGAGAGAGTGGAAAGA
>NW_018128913.1:0-1925 GCF_001952655.1 Monopterus albus
TGTCCGGGAACGTTCCTGTACAGGGACCTGCTGTTTCACCTGACCGGGTCTAACCCACAAGCAGCTGTACAGTGAAGCCCCCCGGTGGTGAATGATGAGCTGATCAACATTGGATTCCTCCGGTGCACAGTACCTTTTTGTTCTGACTGCTTGAGGCCAGTGTGTCAGCAGCATGTGATACGTTGCAGGTTAACAAGCAGATTAACCACCCATGTTGTTATTGTTCAGGGTGAAGGATTTTACTGTCAACTCACCATATGTGCAGGACATACATAAAATCAAAATACCGTATTGTCGGTGCTACGCTACCTGCTGGAATTAGTTTCACTACTTTGTGGCTGTATGTGGTCATATAAAGGAAGACACAGTGACCACTGGTTGGATTTACCAACCTTGGAGCTACTTGAAAGGGAGTGATGTTTCCACTACTCAGTGGGACTTAACAGTAAATTTAAGAAAAAACACACATTGCATGTCTGTTAATGCCTTGTTTCTGTAACTTTAGAATTGTTGTAAGGCTGGAGAAGTTACTATGTCTGCATTATGCCAGTGAAAGTATGGGGTTTCTCAGTTACCACTTTGTTTAGAGTGTTACACATCTCTTCATCAGTACATACACCAATGTTTACCTATGGAGAATAAATTCACATTAATTATTTCCATTGCAGTTCATTGTGCAGGAGTTGCACGTATTTACAAACTATCCTCGTTTATATGAAGAGGCTCTTTGGTTTTATCATTCTGAAATAATTACAGACTATTTGGAGTTAGAGGGGTGCCAAGCTAATCTAGAGGAACCCAAGATTAAACATTAAATGGCTGGAAAAGAGCAAAATGAGCAGCCACTGGCTTTTTAAACTGAGGCAACAAAGGTAAACTGGTAATCTCAAAGGAAGGCTGCACATTCTGACAATCACCAGATGTCTTGCTTTCCTTACCTACAATCAATATCCCTCCAAATACAGTTTAGCCTTTTCTGTTTGCTAACAAATTCTTTCAACCTCAGTTTGTGTTTTACATTCCCACTCACTCTAAAGCTTATCATGCTCTAACTGTAACAACATCAATCCCTTCTGTTCACAAATCAGCCCTGTTTGGACAGTCAAGGTTGTGCGACGGACAGGCACAGATGGTTCCTGCTCCTGTGTGTGTCTTATGTGTTGAATAAGCAGAGTGCTGAGATTTTTGAGGACACATAGTGGGGAAAAAGCACCAGCCAGGATTTATAGTGATGAAACCAAAATAAAGATGTTAGAGAGAGAACAGTATAGAGTTTGTGATTTGATAATTAGTGTGAGAGTGGAATTCGGTGTCAGGAATCGGCGTGTGATGCTGCCGAAAATGTTGAACTCAATTAAAATGGCCAGACGAGAAAATGTAAAACAAAACCTGTCTCTTTAATAAGAGAATTAACGCTAAACAAAAACCATACAAGACACGGTGTAACACAAAACTCACTGGTCGGTATAACAGTCCGAGATCAGAGCCAGCAAACACATACAGCAGAGGAATTCAAATTCCAAAGGGAAGTCCGATAATCATACACAGTAGCAGTCCGAAACAAGAGGGCAAGGCAGAACAGAATAGTCAAAGTATACGATCCGGGTCAGAAACACAAAATACCAAAACCGAAGAAATGCTGGAGAGTCAGAGCTGGCGTTTAGAACAACATGGCAGCATCCTTGTGGGAGGACGCTGCCTAAATAGAGGTGAAAACAGGTGTAAACTATAAGGGGCAGGTGAAATTAATGCGAGTGATGAAAAAAGTAAAAAGACCAAAACTGTGGTGAAACAAAACAGGAAGTAGCATCAAAATAAAAGCATGACAGGAAGCAACACAGAACCGAATCATGACATTGGGAAGCAGTTTTAAGTAGAAATCACAAGAGAATAAGAGTGTTAACATGTTCTGTTTGTTTCAGCAG
>NW_018128913.1:1997-4206 GCF_001952655.1 Monopterus albus
TGGAATGCGCATATAAATCCAGAGAAGGGAGAGAGGGCTGGGAGGACGCCTAGATGATTAATCTCAGGCTCTGACAGCAGACCAACTTTAAAGGCCAAGAGCTCTCATTTTCTATCAAATCAGGCCTGTGAAGTAGATACAAGATCTCTATTACAATATTTGGCAAATAATGGTCTCAAGGTTAATGGATTAATACAGTAACTCTTTTGAAAAAACCGCTTTGCAGGAGGTATAGTATCCAACTCCAGTCACAAGATGTTGATAATGGTTTACCTGCGATTAGTTAAGCACATGCTGGTCTTCCCTCAGTAATGGATAAGACTAACACAGCAATGGATCAGGCAGATTCCAACCACACGTAATAGGAGCATTTCTTGTAACTTTAGTAAACACCCTTTGGATCACAGATTTTGTATTTTCAAGTTTAGGATAACATTTTCATTGCATTATTATAGAAAAAAGATTAGAGGAGGAGTCTGTTCTGCTCTGACTGGTTAAACATGTAGAAGTCAGATTTATCTCAGCTTTACCCAAGCATTACTAAACTCTTTTAAACATTCCATACAACTCTTGACTAACATAATTTCACCTTCTCAAGGCCCAAAATACATTTTCATTGTTATAAAGAGAAACAATGAAGAAATTTATTTATTTTTTTTTGACTGCAGTCACAAACACTGGGGAGGAGAGCTTGCATTTCAGGGGTGTCTCATTCTCTTGGGAGAGATGTGTCTTGTGGTTTGCCTGAATTTCTCAGACTTGGTGAGTCAGAGCCATGACTTGAGGATGTGTATTTATTCAAAAGAGAGTGACTGTCTGTAGAGAGAGGTGTGTTCTTAGGTGATGGTATCCTATCTTTTGAACAGTGGGGGGCATCTGAATGAAGCTGTCTGGGTTGAAGTAATCCATGCCTCTGATGTCCACATCTGGCTGTAGGAGAATGGGTGTAAAAAGACAGAGCATTAGTACACAAAGGGCCAGACCACTGAGCAAAGCCAGAGCAGGATGTGTTAATCTGTGGGGGGGGGGGCTTAGCATACAAAGTCTTTGGCAGAAAAAAGGCAGCTGAGTCAAGTTTGGTGTGTTTGATAGGAGACAGTGAGATGTCTTTCTGCTCCTGCCTGGGAAATCAATGTTAGTTTATTAATTGTTCATAAGATAAAAGTATTCCTCGAGATGCTTCATGGATGCTACATTTTGAAGAAGTTGAATTCTTTCAAGGTCAATTCTGATTTGACAAAGTTGTAATGTGAATACAAACTACAAACAGAGGATCAATAAAGTATCATAGAAAGTAAGTAAGCTCCTGAGTCAGAAACACCAGTGGACCAGTGAACCTGGTCTACAGTAGAAGATTGCCCAACATGTTTCAAGCTATCTTAAAGAATGAGTATCTACAGATGCAGACAGGTTATAGGCAAAGTAGCAGCTGTTGCTGATCATTTGGGGAAAAAAGCCTTATGGCTAAAGCTTTTCTTTCAGCTATTAATTTCCTGTTAATTTCACTAGACTTTGTATACTGGGTCATGCTGAGTTGCTTGAACGAGGGTCCCAAATCTAATTTTTGTGATCTGACAGTTGTAGTAGTGCTTTAAAGAGCCAGAATCATGATGATAAAATCCTTAATTTAACATCTTAAAAGAATAGTTCCTGGACAATATCTTTCTTAGAAGGTTTATTGTAGGACAACACCACACACAGTATAGATACCGGCTTTCATCAAACTCGATTTGACAGTTCTAGGTGAAAGGATATCCAATCAGAAGCTTTGTCCCACCCCCAAGCCCCAGTGAGAAGAATAAAACAAAAATGGACATACAGCTAAAACACAGTAGTGATTTTGCACATTTTGACCCATGGGAAACATGAGACAACGGATGTCTGAGTTATTTATTGGGGGGTAATTATTTAGATGGTTAAAAGAGGGCTATATCATATGTTCCTCATCACAGCGCTGTGTTTTTTGTAAGAGAGGTGCAAAACCAGGGTAAAACACCTCGCAGCTGTTGGGGCGTCCTGAGGTGCATAGTGATGGGACATCTCATTGAAAGCTACCAAGATGCTAATGATGAGGAAGAGGATGATGAGGAGGAGGAAGAGAAGGAGAACCGAGACCCAGCAAATAAGAAAAGATGATATCCTGCAGAACAGCCTGAAAACACCCGCGACCCGCTGACCAAAGTGATGAGGCAGAGCGAGAGCTCCATGG
>NW_018128913.1:4567-6099 GCF_001952655.1 Monopterus albus
CCAGCCTGTCAGCAGCAGCAGCGAAGAGGAGGAAGAGTCGGAGGGGGAGGAAAAGGTGGAGGAGGAAGACAACAGCCAGCACAGCGATGACAGTAGCCAGAGCAGCGCCAGTAGCACCCCGAGCAAGGATAACACCAGAGAGAGAGAAGTGTCTCCTCAACCAGCCAGCATAACCCCAATGGATCTTGACACAGTGAGCGAGGAGCCTCAAAAAGGGTGTGATGAGGAGAGCGGCATCAGTAACACCCTGAGCAGCGATGACATCGAGGAGATGCTTCTCTCTCCTCAACCAGCCCTCACGGATCTTGACACGGTCCATAAGGAGCCTGAAGCGGAATGTAGAGACGAGCTGGACGGGGGTATGTTCAAACTGTTTTCTGACATTGTAAAGTCCTTCGTCACCCGCATCTTGTACGCTGCAATTTGGGACCACAACGAATATCTGTGTTACGGCTGCAAGATTTCTCATCCGAGCCAGAAGCACCACACATGTCTGTTTGGCATCCCCGACAATTTTCTGAGCGCTCATTATGACAGTCTTAAGAAACGTGTCCTGACAGGCCGCTTCCTGGTTGCTGCATCACAGTTGTTGGACAGATACACCATCAATGTCTCTGAGGAGAAGATCAGAGGAGCTGCAGAAAACATTCTACTAGAGCTGAGAGATTCCGAGAACTTGGAGAAAGCCTTGAGCGAAGCGGTCGCTTCATGGGTGGGAGATTCTGTTTCAAAAATTGCGTATTTGCAAGAGGCTGAGAAGCTATGGGCTGGTGAGGAGGGAGAGCTAAAGTAATAGTGGATGATGCTGCTATCTGCATGGTTTTTATCTTTTTTGTTTTTCTTTTTTTTTTTAAATCATCCTAAAGGCATTTATTCTTTTGCCAAGTTTTTCTCAGGGGTTAGGAGTAATAACCAATGTTTATCTACATATTATCTTTTTTGTTGTGTGAAAAGCATTTATCCTTTTTGTTGTGTGAAAAGCATTTATTCTTTTGCCAAGTTTTTTTCTCAGAGGGTTAGGAGTAATAAGCAATGTTTATCTACATATTATCATTTTTGCTGTGTGAAAAGCATTTATTCTTTTTTTTTAAAAACAGAAAAAACATGTAACGAAATGCTGTGTGTTAAATACATTTAACACACAGCAGTATGTGTGTTAAATTTATTAGTATTATAACCTGATTACAAACAGCTCACGCCATCTGAAAGATTATCCGATGTGCTTCTATATAAAAGATTTTCCACAAGGCTACACTGTCTTTGCATTCAATCTGGCCCCGCACCAGGGCATCGGCGCTCTAGCTCCTGTGAAAACTGGCACTATGAGGCTCGAGATGAGATTCAGAGTCCCCCTCCCCCACACAGTCACACTGATAGCCTATGCGTGCTTCGACTCAATTTTAGAAATTGACTCTAAAAGAAATATACTAACGGATAATTAGGAAGGAGGATGAAAGTGAACGGACTTGAGCTGGTAAACATTTTATCCCCGTTATTGGGTGGTTCATTTCAAGGCGTGTGGGCATCGGACG
>NW_018128914.1:0-1565 GCF_001952655.1 Monopterus albus
TGACAGGCTTACGTCAAGATACTTTGACCTTGTCGAAGTACCACACTTCTCCTCAAGTCCAGATATAGTGGAAAGAATTTTCAGTCACAGACACAATATCAAGGTGCCATACCTTCAAGGTGCCATACCTTTATTCACAGATGCGCATCTGGAGATCATACAGCAAGCAGCAATAGCAGATGATCTGATCTGAAAGTACCTGAAAGTCTGTGTTTTATGCTATAATCCCCCTCCCCTTCCACATTGTCTCATTCTGCAGCTGAAATCAATCATTTACTAGCCTAAGTTCTCTCCCATAACACACAGCTCTCTTCTCATGACCCATAGCTGCACCTCGGATGCCTCCCTAAAACTAAAGTAAAAACTAAAGTACATTCCTGAGATAAGAAACACATACACACAATGTTATAGTGAACAATGTTGAGAAACTCAAAACATTCCCCTACATGTTCATTAAGCATGGACAGTGGGGTGTTCCAGACATCTTTTATATCCCACTGTATTCAATCATCCGCTTCCTCCAATAACTCCCTTAAAGTGAAGCGGTGCTAGGCACGACTCCCCAAAATAAACTTCAATATCAGAGTGAATGCACACACACATTGCAACTGAGTTGAAAGTTACATTCCTCATCAGTACAGTTATATAAAACAGTGCTCATGCTTTAATCTAAGTGCAAGTTATATTCCCTATAAGTACATAAGACTATGCTGATGCTTCAGTTACAATGTCTCAAACAGTCCAATATTCCACAGCATGTAATCATGGTAACTCCCTTGGAGCAGAGCACAGCTCCTTAGAAGCACACACACACCACAACTAAATGAAGGCTATGCATAAAGGCTATCCTCATAAATACATAAGTGATCACACCATGACTGACTCTTTATCCCATTAAACAGTGTCCCAGTAAGATAAGAATTTCCAAACAATGCTTGTGCTGCAGTCATACAGCAACCTTAATGCTACATTCCATATAGTGTATAAAGATACTAGTGTTTTCTACAATACACTCTCTTATGTGTGCACAGTGAACAGTGTTGATGCTTGAATTGCAATGTCTCATACAGTTAATATCTCACAACCTATGTAGGAATTTCGACATAGATAAGTCGGAATTTTGACTTAGCTATGTCGGAATTTCGACTTAGCTAAGTCGGAGCAACTGGCGGGAATGGGCTTCCATCGTTTATGCATAAATGGAAAATAAAAATATTGAAACTTGAATTTAAATATTAATTAAAACCTCTAACCTCTGGCGGGCAGCTGCTGTTATGTGTGGAACTATTGTAACTCCTGAGCTGGTCTCTTAAAAATTACATCTCTATACAAAGTGCAACCGCAAATGTGTTATGTTAATATTAATAGTAAAATCTTCCCAGCCAACATATTCATCTATCCATCTTTGTCCACTTTATCCGAGACCAGGTCGCGGGGGGAGTAGTCCGAGCAGAGCCTCCCAGACTTCCCTCTCCCCACACACCTCCTTTAGCTCCTCAGGAAGAACCCCAAGGCATTCCCAGGCCAGCCAGGAGACATAGTCTCTCCAACGTGTCCTGGGTCTG
>NW_018128914.1:1665-4352 GCF_001952655.1 Monopterus albus
TACTGGATTCTGCTCAATGTAGAGGAGCAGTCACTCTCTGGAGGAAACTCATTTCTGATGCTTGTATGCACGATCTCATTCTTTCAGTCATGATCCAAAGTTCATGGCCATAGGTGAAAATAGGAACGCAGATCGACCGGTAAATTGAAAGCTTCGTCTTATGACTCAGCTCCTTCTTCACTACAATGGACTGGGACAGAAACTGCATTATTGCGGATGCCGCACCGATCTGTCTGTCAACCTGCCAAAATATCTGGTCTTTCAGTACAATATCCAGTTTTCTGACAACATTATTTAAAATGTTATTATGGTTATATGTCGACTGTTACAGCTCTTGATTAAGACAGAGAAAAACTTAAGTGATTTCAGACACAATATCAAAGCAGAACTCAGAGTGGATTCAGTTTCGATCTGATGGCCTATTTGCACCATGCTTTGTACTAAGGATGGGCAATGATTTTCAAATATTCATATCATCATTAAATTAAAACTATATATATTTTATTCCACTATGGTTTTGTCTTTAAAAACAAAGCGCCACTATTTTCCCTTACTTTTGCCAGTGCCTGGAAATAATGTGATAACGAGGTCAGTATGTCATTTTAGTACAGCACTAAATACAAATAGCAGAAACATGCAGAGACTACAGCCAACAAAAAGTTCTGTGTGGAACTAAATAAAATGAGGTGCAGTGCAAACTCTGCCAGGTTACGTTAGTATATCATAAATCGTTAACAACTATGCACAGCCATTTGAAGCTAAGGCATCTACCAGAAAGTGGTGTGCAGTCCACAGATCAGCAGTCGGTGGCTAGCTTTGTCACCCAAAGAAGGAAGTTTTGATAATGATAAACACTTTATTTGGCCAAGTATGTTATACACACAAGGAATTTTTTCTGGTACAGAACTGAGGCAGCCATCTGCAGCATCAACTTGGGGCAACTCAGGGTTCAGTGTCTTGCCCATGGACACTTTGACATGTGGACTGCAGGCACCATCATTCAAACCTCCAACCATCCAGTTTGGAGATGACCGCTCTACCCACTGAACCACAGTCACCCATGACTATTGATGTGCAGAGAAAATAAAAGCCCTTATCAAAAGGATGATGGCGGATTTTTCTTTGGTACTTTTCTAATTCTTTTCTAAACAATGAATGATTACCTTATTTTAATAAAGTGGCAGGGCACCACAACCCTACAATAAACACACACTATGACGAGAAAGAACTAAGAGATTGTATCAGATCAGTTCCCACAGATTTATACTTGCAACAGATGCAGGTTCCATCAATAAACCGGGCTGTCCTAGGAAAAAAACTGAAAGACAAAGACTTGTGCTCCCCTATATTTCTTCTTACAATGCATGAGGTAAACTGTCCAGTGACTGTGTATTAGCAAGCTACTGTAGTACATTCAGTAGCAGTCACTTTGTATTTGTGATTTTATTGCAGCAAGATTTAAAAATGTGGTCTTTCACTTGTTTTTCTGCCGAGGGGTTAAAATAATGCCCTGGGCCAAGGGCTCCATGCTGCAGGCAGGTAACATCATACTGGCACCATGAGTTAGGTGTAATTTCTCAGAGGCTGGCACCGCCCCCACATGATGTAAAAGCCTAGCAGCGGATCAACCAAAATGCAAAGCAGACTCGAACTCCAGCATCTAAAGTACCAGTGCTTTGTTTTACTATACACTCCAAAAAGTAGCAGGTATCTGCTGTGTCTATAAAAAATGCAGCATTTATTCGTTCAATAACATTTAGCATAATAAAATACAATCCCTAAAACAGAGTTGCATAGAAATATTTTAGGAGACATGGTGACTTAAGTAGGCTATAAGGGAGGGGTGGTTTAAAAAAGTCACAATGGTACATTACACATCCAACAATCAAATATCTTCCCTTTAAAACTTACCTGCATTTTGCAGTTTCATTGAATACTCCAGGAGCATAGTTTTTAGGAGAGAGTGTTGACTCATTTGTCCGATGGACAAACTTACCCGGCTAATATATAACACACATGACTGTTGTTTTCTGGTTATTTTAGACTCCTTTTAGCTGTTATCTCTCTCTGGCTACTTACTGAAAGGTCACAAATGCATGTGCTTGGTTTATGAGATTATTAATTAGTGATACTGGCCAGCAGCCACTTTATCACACACGTAACTACAACAATTCAGGCAGTTTCCACTCCATACAAGGTGAATAACATTATTTTAATTGAGAAAACAATCACAGGGCCAAGCTGTTTCTCCTGCTACCATAGATGGATGTTGTGAAGTCCCAGACTTCTTCTCGAGTCCAGATAGTGGAAAGAATTTCAGTCACACACCAAATATCAAAGTGCACTATTACCTTTCATTTACAGATGCATCTGGAGATCACAGCCAGCAGCAAAGCAAAATGATCTGAAGTGAAACTCACCCAGACTGTGTATTTTATGCTATCCCCCCCTCCCCTTACACATTCTTGCTTATGCTGATCATGCAGCTGAAATCAATCGATACTAGCCAAAATTCTCTCCCATAATACACAGCTGTACCTCCCTGAAACCAAAGTTACATTCTTGTGATAAGAAAAGCACACACACAATGATTTAATGAGCATTCTGTGAGATTGTGAAGATTATATTATTAAAACTTATCCTTTTAAGTGCATTTAATGAAAAATAGTGGAGTGTTGCAGACAACT
>NW_018128914.1:5639-6097 GCF_001952655.1 Monopterus albus
GTATATAATAAACCACTGCTTGCACCGAAATCGGCTACCTGGGTCCGCCTCTTTCTCGTTTGCTCACTGACAGGTGCGAACAACACTTAACAGATGTAAACAGCTGTACTCGATGTAAACAGCTGTACTCGATGTAGCTAAATCTGGCTACTGATATCGCTCCATCACTATTTTAGCATGCTATTGGGTCAAATGATATAGTAGGCAACAGCGTTTGCCTACAAATTTGACTCATTTTAGACAGATTTTTTTTTTAAATGTGCAAACAAACAAAATCTGATTAAAAATAAAATAATTTTTAGAATTTAAGAAATCTGGGTCCTCCCTCAATGGGGATCATTATATTTTAAAACTAAAGCAGATACACAACTTCATGGTCTAATTTATCAAAGTGCAAAGAGAACTACAGGGGGGCTGGTGGCATTTTGCTGGCATGTCCATTTTCAGTTAGAAAGAAA
>NW_018128915.1:0-6096 GCF_001952655.1 Monopterus albus
CCTTGGAGTCCCAGTGAACTGTAACTCGCCTGGCTCCATTAGCCCGATGGAGATAATAAATTCACTGTGGACTCTCTTAGCCAGAGTTGTAAATCTAATGAGATTCAGTAATTTAGCGGTCAAGACACTATAAGACAGTACAAGACAGTCAGAAGTGATAAAGAGTCAGCAAACAGACCTCAGAGGGGAAAATAAGAACGAAATTGATGTGGTGATAGTAAAAAAACAAGAAGCAAAAACAGCCCATACGTAAGCCCCCAAATCAGTTCAAATACACAGCTGCAGGGCCCAGAACACCATGTGAGCCGCAATCATGCTACAGATGTGGAAAATCCCCGGGACACGGAAAAGGTCAGTGCCCAGCAAGAGATGTTATTTGTCACACATGCGGGAAAAGGGGACATTACAGCAAAGTATACAAGTCTGCCAAATCAGTACACGTTGTGGAGACTGATAACGCGGGTGAGACAACCCTGTTCCTTGGGTCCATAGATGGCGGTTCAGATCCCTGGTACGCAGACCTGACCATTAGAAACCACAAGGTCAGATTTTAGATAGACACTGGTGCAGACGTTTCCGTCATCCCAGCCCAGATATACTACTCCATACAGTGCCTTGCGAAAGTATTCGGCCCCCTTGAACTTTGCGACCTTTTGCCACATTTCAGGCTTCAAACATAAAGATATAAAACTGTAATTTTTTGTGAAGAATCAACAACAAGTGGGACACAATCATGAAGTGGAACGAAATTTATTGGATATTTCAAACGTTTTTAACAAATAAAAAACTGAAAAATTGGGCGTGCAAAATTATTCAGCCCCTTTACTTTCAGTGCAGCAAACTCTCTCCAGAAGTTCAGTGAGGATCTCTGAATGATCCAATGTTGACCTAAATGACAAAGGATGATAAATAGAATCCACCTGTGTGTAATCAAGTCTCCGTATAAATGCACCTGCACTGTGATAGTCTCAGAGGTCCGTTTAAAGCGCAGAGAGCATCATGAAGAACAAGGAACACACCAGGCAGGTCCGAGATACTGTTGTGGAGAAGTTTAAAGCCGGATTTGGATACAAAAAGATTTCCCAAGCTTTAAACATCCCAAGGAGCACTGTGCAAGCGATAATATTGAAATGGAAGGAGTATCAGACCACTGCAAATCTACCAAGACCTGGCCGTCCCTCTAAACTTTCAGCTCATACAAGGAGAAGACTGATCAGAGATGCAGCCAAGAGGCCCATGATCACTCTGGATGAACTGCAGCGATCTACAGCTGAGGTGGGAGACTCTGTCCATAGGACAACAATCAGTCGTATACTGCACAAATCTGGCCTTTATGGAAGAGTGGCAAGAAGAAAGCCATTTCTTAAAGATATCCATAAAAAGTGTCGTTTAAAGTTTGCCACAAGCCACCTGGGAGACACACCAAACATGTGGAAGAAGGTGCTCTGGTCAGATGAAACCAAAATCGAACTTTTTGGCAACAATGCAAAACGTTATGTTTGGCGTAAAAGCAACACAGCTCATCACCCTGAACACACCATCCCCACTGTCAAACATGGTGGTGGCAGCATCATGGTTTGGGGCTGCTTTTCTTCAGCAGGGGCAGGGAAGATGGTTAAAATTGATGGGACGATGGATGGAGCCAAATACAGGACCATTCTGGAAGGAAACCTGATGGAGTCTGCAAAAGACCTGAGACTGGGACTGCGATTTGTCTTCCAACAAGACAATGATCCAAAACATAAAGCAAAATCTACAATGGAATGGTTCACAACTAAACATATCCAGGTGTTAGAATGGCCAAGTCAAAGTCCAGACCTGAATCCAATCGAGAATCTGTGGAAAGAACTGACAACTGCTGTTCACAAACGCTCTTCATCCAACCTCACTGAGCTCGAGCTGTTTTGCAAGGAGGCATGGGCAAAAATTTCAGTCTCTCGATGTGCAAAACTGATAGAGACATACCCCAAGCGATTTACAGCTGTAATCGCAGCAAAAGGTGGCGCTACAAAGTATTAACTTAAGGGGGCTGAATAATTTTGCACGCCCAATTTTTCAGTTTTTTATTTGTTAAAAAAGTTTGAAATATCCAATAAATTTCGTTCCACTTCATGATTGTGTCCCACTTGTTGTTGATTCTTCACAAAAAATTACAGTTTTATATCTTTATGTTTGAAGCCTGAAATGTAGCAAAAGGTCGCAAAGTTCAAGGGGGCCGAATACTTTCGCAAGGCACTGTAGCTAACAAAGAGACACAGTTGGAGAAACCGAATCGACCATTGTTTGGTCCAGGTGGATCTCAGCTTTGTGCATTAGGTATGTACAAGGAGACACTGTAAAGGAGAGCAGGAATTCCAGGAGACGGTATATGTAATAAAAGACTTACACATAGTGCTGCTAAGCAGGCCAGCTAGTGCTAAGCTTAATCTTGTGTCTTGAGTAGATAGCTTAGACAAGATTGAGATGGAGACATACCCAAGCTGTGTCAGGGGTTAGGAATGTTGCAACAGCCATACTCCATCAAAGTCAAACCAGACACAGTCCCTTTCTCCCTGGTGACTCCAAGGCGGGTCCCCATTCCCTTATTAGGGAAAGTGAAGGAAGAGCTGGAACGAATGGAGACCATGAAAGTCATCTCAAAAGTTGAGGAGCCAACCAAGTGGTGCTCTGGGATGGTGCCAGTGCCATCAAAGAATGGTTCAGTGAGAATCTGTGTGGACCTCACTCACCTCAATGAGGCAGTGTGCAGAGAGAAATATATCCTACCCTCTGTAGAACAGACACTTGGATCCCTAGCAGGAGCTAAAGTTTTCAGCAAACTGGATGCAAACAGAGGATTCTGGCAGATCCCGTCGTGCCCAGAGTCAGCACGGTACACAACATTCATAACTCCATATGGACACTATCACTTTAACAGACTGCCTTTTAGGATAGCATCAGCCCTGGAGTACTTCCAGTGGAGGATGTCAGTGATTCTTAACGGGCTACCTGGGGTGGTCTGCTACATGGATGACATTCTCATATGGGGACAAAATCAACTCCAGCATGACACCAGACTTCACTCGGTGTTACACAAGCTCCAAGACGCGGGCATCACACTCAATATGGAGAAGTGTGAACTAAGCACGCAAAAGGTGAAGTTCCTTGGTCACATTCTGTCGGCAGAGGGGTGCAACCAGACCCAGGGAAGATTAGCGTCGTCAAAGCGATGAAAGAACCATCGAACACAAGTGAAGCTCGCAGCTTCCTGGGGATGGTCAATCAGCTGGGGAAATTTATCCCAGGTCTGGCAGAAAAAGATAAACCACTGAGAGATCTTCTTTCAAAGAAAAACCAGTGGGTCTGGAGCTATGCCCAACAGAAAGCGTTCGACCAGCTGAAAGACGATCTTACATCAACTCCAGTGCTGACACTGTACGACCACAATAAAGAGCTGAAGCTGTCCGCAGATGCCTCGTCATACGGACTTGGTGCAGTTCTCTTCCAAAAAGAAGGAGACCAGTGGAGGCCTGTAGCATATGCATCATGCTCTCTAACACAGACAGAGCAGAGATATGCACAGGTGGAGAAGGAGGCGCTTGGATTGACATGGGGGTGCGAGAGGTTTAGAGACTTCCTCATCGGGAGACATTTCTCCTTAGAGACGGATCACAAGTCCCTTGTTAGCTTGCTAGGTCGCCAGGCTCTAACAGAACTCCCACCCAGGATCCAGCGGTTTCGACTCAGGCTCATGAGGTATAGCTACTCCATCTCCCACACTCCAGGCAAAACTCTTCTTACTGCAGATACTCTGTCACGCGCACCTGTCAGTCAAAACCAAAACCCAAAAGTCACCATTGACCTAATGGAAGACACAAACATATATGTAGACGCAATAATAAACAACATGCCTGCCAGTCCAAATTACATCAGACAACTGAAAGAGCAGCTGAAAACAGACAATGTTTGTTCAGAGGTTATCTCGTTTTGCCAGAGGGAGTGGCCTGAGTAAAGCCATCTCACAGGCCCGGTCAAAGCGTACTGGTCAGAAAGAGATACGCTAACAGTACATGATGGTCTGCTGCTCAAAGGATCCAGACTAGTTATCCCCACTATCATGCGAAATGCTGTCTTAGATGCTTTACATGAAGGACATCAAGGAATGGCCAGATGCAGAGAGAGAGCAAGAGAGACAGTATGGTGGCCAGGGCTAAGCAGCCAAATAAATGAACTAGTGAGGAACTGTACAACATGCATCAAAGAGCGTGCTAATCCTGTAGAGCCCCTACTGCCCAGTGAGCTACCAGAGAGACCTTGGCAAAAAGTGGGTGCAGATTTATTCACCCTCAACAACAGCAGCTACTTACTAGTAGTAGACTACTACTCAAGATTTGTGGATATAGCCAAGCTAACCCCCCTAAGATCAGAGAATGTGATTGTTCACCTTAAATCCATTTTCTCCAGGCATGGCATCCCGGAACAGTTCTACAGTGATAATGGACCATAGTTCACAAGCCAACAGTTCACTGACTTCACAGAGGCATATGGCTTCAGACATACCACAAGTAGTCCCAAGTATGCTCAGAGCAATGGAGAGGTGGAACGGCATGTCCAGACTGTAAATAGATTGCTAAAGAAAGCTTGTGATCCATATCATGCTTTTTTGGCATACAAGGTGACCCCACTGTCTAATGGATACAGCCCTGCCCAACTTTTTATGGGTCGGAGGATCTGCACACCCGTTCCCCAACTAAAAAAAAAAGTGCTGGAGTGACGGCTCGGGAAAGAGAGAGAGGAAGGTGAAGGATAGCGGTGTGCTCAACAGGAGACACCTTGTGCGAGATCTAGGTCAACTCACACCAGGTCAGTCAGTGTGGATTACTGATACCAAGACAGAAGGCACGGTGGTTTCTTCCCACTCCACACCTCGCTCGTACGTAGTGGAGAGCCCTTCAGGCACCATCAGGAGAAACAGACGTCACCTTGTGCTTTTGCCAGAAATGTCACCTCAGACACAGACATCTGCCAAACCAGCGGACGACACTCTGGTAACCCCGGAGCATCCAGAGACTCCAGCACAGACTCCAAAGTCGCATACACCTGGTCTGGTCAGAACTCGGTGTGGACGGATGGTGATTAAGCCTCAAAGACTTGACTTATAAGCAGTTGGTACAGTACGTGATAAGCGAAAAGAGTGCAAGTGTTATTAATGTTTTTTGGGTAGTTTGAGGGTGGAAGCTAAAGTTAAACAGTATGTTCATTTAACTGGTCAATACTTTGTTATGCGTTCTTTTTGAAGAAAGGGGGATGTGGTGCAGCCTGTTATTTTACGCATATGTTTAATGTGAAAGACTCCGAGAGGAGGAACAGGAAACAGTTGTACGGGTTTTTGTGTGAGCCTGGAAAAGGGAAGCGGACGTAGGAATAAAGCAGTGAAATATGTTACCCTCTTGTGTCGTTGTATGACTGGACCCAAAACAGTCACTAGTCGCTTTTGACAAAAAAAAAAGTCGCCAAGAGGATTTGGAAAGTTGCCAGATTTAGCGAGAAAGTCGGCGAATTGGCAACACTGTTTGGATGAGAGGTGATTTGTTTACAGCTTGCATTTCCACAGTCTAGCTCTTCTTCTTTTCCTTTCTGAATGGTGAATTCAGATACTGCCACCTGCTGGTAGGAGGGTTATTTCTCCCCTGCAGGCACAGAACATGCTTACTAGTCAGTTGTTGGCTGTCTGTGTGTTCAAGTGTACCTTTTTTAACCTGACTGGTCCAGACAAAGGCAACTTAAGATGATGCAGCAGTCGGCTTACATTGCTGCCAGTTCTTTCACTGCGGCTTGGTGTGTCTGCCCTACATGTCATACATGTTTAACCAAGTAGTTTTAGCCATCTAAATTTAACAGTATACTGACCAGAGTGATCAAAGAACAAAAAGTCACTTTGAGTAGTACTGATGAATAACCTGTTTGTGTGCATATGTACAGGACGCAAAAACTCAAATGTGGCAGACAATCAAGAGGGCAATCCTGAGAGTATACCTCTGGCCGACATGGGAAACACTAACAACGAAGAAAACGGTAACGGTGAGTAGTACCACAGCACAAGTTTGATCTCTTTGT